>NW_013541457.1:585439-723287 GCF_000499545.2 Eimeria tenella
GGCCCCGGGGGCCCCGGGGTCCCCGGGGGCCCCCGGGGCCCCCGGGAGGAAGACAATAGAAGAGGGCAGGGGCCCGTGGGGACTGCGGCCACAATAAAGGGCCCCCTGAGCTACAGTGGAGGCCCCCGGGGGGCCCCCCAGGGGCCCCAGGTCCTCGTAGGCCTGGCCGCTGATGGCACTGACGCAGGAGCGCATGCAGGGAGGTGCTGCTGCTGCTGCTGCTGCTGCTGCTGCGGGCCCCGGGAGGCTGGCCGACGCCGAGGCTGGTGCTGCAGCAGGAGAAGCTGCTGCTGAATGGAAAACCCCCAGCTGTTCAGATATGCAAAGAGGAGACACAGGGGGGCCCCCCTCGGGGCCCCCGAGGAAAAATGTCGGGGGAGCTCCAGCAGCAAAATGGGCTGCTGCTTCGCCTGCTGCTTGCTGCGGGCTCTGCTGCAGCACACCCTCTGCGCACCACGCCCACACGCCAAACCCTAAACCCTAAACCCTAAACCCTAGACCCTGGGTAAACGCTGGAACCTGCAGAGCCCGCGAGCGGGCTGCAGCGTGTTGCGCAAGCCCTTTTAAAGGGTTTAGGGTTTCGAGAAGGGCCACTCACCGCAGGGAGGGGGGCCCCCCTCAGGGGGGTGCTGCAGCACTGTGAGGGAAACAGAATCTGGGGGGCCCCCCGGGGGGCCCCCCGGGGTCCTGGGGGCCTCCACTGCCACAGGAAGGGGTACCCCCACGAAGGTGGGTAAGGGTACAATAGGCAAGGGGGCAATGCCCTCAGCAAGAGTTGCTGCTTCTTCCTGCAGCTGCTGCTGCTGCTGCTGCTGCAGCTGCTGCAGCAGCGGGAAGCCCGAAGGCGCAGGGGGCCCCAACAAGCCCCCCACAAGGGGGGCCCCCTCCTCCAAACCCTGCGGCTGCGGCAGCACTTCGTGGGGCCCCTGGACCAGCTCGAGGGGCCCCTGGCCCTGCAGGGGCCCCTGGCAGGGCATGGGCAGCGACTGCACAGTCAGCTGCTGCGGCCGCGGCCGCCAGGGCCCCTCGCTGCGCTGCTGCTGCTGCTGCTGCTGCTCCAGCTGCTGCTGCACGGGCTGCAGCAGCAGTAGCTGCGGTGGTGGCGCAGGCGGCGGCAGCAGCTGCGCGGGCGACTCCCCGGCGGCATTCCCGGGCTGCTGCTGCTGCTGCTGCTGCTGCTGCTTCTGCTGCTGCTGCTGCTGCTCCTCAGGGCCCTCCTGCTGCCTCTCAAGGTCCATCGAGTTGGCACATGGGGGTCTAATGTTTTCCATTAGGGCGTTTCGATCGAAGGGAAGGGCCCTGACAGCTCAGGGGCTGCTGCAGCTGCGGCGCGGCGCTGTTGCTGCTGCGTCTGCTGCAGCCGAGTCTGCTGCTGCTGCTGCGAAGCGTGCGGAGAGAGCAGCAAACCTCGCAGTGCCTGAGGGGAGGCGCTGCTGCAGTCCGCGCCGTCTGCACACCCGTGCTGTGCTGCTGCTGCTGCTGCCAAGGCAAACCCAAACGACGCCAGTACTAGGTGCGGCATTTCATTGAGCCTGCGCTGCAGCGCGTTCGCTACTGCTTCTGTTTTGCTGCTGCTAAAAGAAAAGAAGGTCTTTTGAGACACAGAAGGAGGGGGGTTTCAGGAAGCGGTGTTCAGTTGTGTCTGCGTCAGCAGAGCCACAAGAACTGCGAAGGATCCGCGTGAGATGCGGCAGCAACAGGCGACAGGCGCATCAAAAGCAATTCAGATTTTATTTATTTCAATTTAATTCCATCAACAAGTAACAAATGACGGCGCTTTCCCCCGGATCCGCCGCCTGTCGGTGGACACTGCCGCTGGCTGGCGTGCCAGTGGTCTGTCTGCGTCGGCGTCCAGGCCGCGCCGTCGGAAGCCACGAAACAGATCATAAATTCCTCCTTTTGCCTCTTTTTCTGTTTCAAAACCATTTTAGGGTTTATTTGAGTTGATCCCTTCCTTTCTCTGCTCGAGTTTGCGCGGAAACAGCAGCGCGGCCAGACGCTCAGCAGCGAGGAGCCCGCTCTTGCAGAAACCCCCGCTGCACTCACTACGCTGCGATCCGCAAACTTGCAAATTCTAAAATCAGTTTAAATTTCGCAAATTGAATTTAATTTGAACCATTAATTAACGAAACAACTGAATTTTCCCGCGCTTTCCCGCGCTCCGTTCCTGCTTGACGCAGCCGGCTCGAAGTTGAATGCTCGTTGTCTGGGGAGATTTTTCAACTGCAGGCCAGCACAAGTGAGTGACAGTCACTTATTTATTATTATCAAGCTTTTAAAATATTAATTTTCTTCAGATTCACTCGGAATTCCCCCTAAAAGCCTGAACACCGGAGCCGTTTGCGTCTTTCTGATCAACTTGAAAACCTGCACGAAGTGCGCAGTGGCCTGCAGCGGTTTCTTCTGAAACATTTTCTTCCTTTTTATGCCAAGTAATTGTGTCTAATTAATTCCCTTTTACTCTAATAAGGTTTTTTATTTATTTTAGTTGTTTGTGAGAAAGGCACTGCCCACAGCACACCAGCAGCAGCAGCAGCAGCGCACAGCCTGCGAAGATATTTGCGAAGGCTCTGCAGAAAGCCTGGTGCTGCTGCTGCGGGAGTTTTGGCTTTGCTGCTGCAGCAGCAAATTCGTTTATTTTTGATTCGAGTTAAATTTAATAAACAAAATTGAAAAAAAAAAACTGTGTGCGGAAATAAAGGCTTAAAAAACCCTCTAGAGAAACAGCAAAAGGGCCCCTCAGGCTTTTGGGCCATTCTCAAACCCCAAGAAGCTTAGTTGGAGGTTTTGGGAGTTGGCTGTGGCCTTCAGGGCTTAGGGTTTAGGGTTTAGGGTTTAGGGTTTAGGGTCTAGGGTTTAGGTTTTAGCCTTCTAGTTCCCTGCTAAACAACAATAGTGCAGCGACACAGCGACGCTTCTGCCGCCTTTATGACAGCAGCAACACCCTTCCAGCATCACCAGAAGGACCCAACTCGCTGCTGCTGTTGCTGCTGCTGTTTGTGCTGCTGCTGCTGCTGTTTCTGCTGCTGCTGCTGCTGCTGCTGCTGCAAGTTCGTCTTCGAGTGCAGTGTGGGGACCTCTACGGTCTTTGTGGCGTTTTCGAACTGCAGTGCTGATGGAGTGTATGTACACTTCAAAGAAACTGCATGGGATTGAAGTGACTCGAGCAGCATGCAGCAACTTGAGCGGGTAGTCCAGCAGCAGCAGCAGCTGGTGGTTCGGTGGGACGCATGCAGCAGCAGCAGCAGCAGGCCGGGTTGCAGCAGCAGCAATTACACATTTCGGCGTTGCTACCGCAGCAGCAGCAGCAGCAACACTCCCCAGTGTTGCTGCTGCAGCTGCAGCAGCAACAGATTTCGGGACTAATTGCTCTTTGCTGCTGCTGCAAAGATTCTTTTTTAATTCAATTTGAAATCAAAGCTGCTGCCATTAGTGGCAGATCACGCCGCTTTCTGAGCAGATAGACCAGGAATGGCGCTCTCCTCTTATGCAGGAATCCACGAAAACCCTAAACGCTAAACCCTAAACCCTAAACCCTGGACCCTACACCCGAAACCCCAGACTTTAAAGCCTGTTTCCCAATATCTTAGTCGTGTTCCAGTATTTACTTAAAATGTAGTGGCTGCTGCAGTGCACGTACAGCAGAGTTTTGGGGAGAGTTTCACAGCGAAAGTTCGGGTCTACGTACACCCGAGTTTCCCGGGGCGGGAAGACACGCAGTCGCGCCAAGTTGAAATTTCGAATGTGTGTACTAAAATGAGATATTTCTTTTCTTTTTTTTGAATTTCCACGTAAAAATGAATTTAAATTCCATGGATTTGAGGATAGCGGCTTTTTTCTTTCCAATTATTCCCATTCAGCTCGCCCAACAATCGAGCTCCCGGTGGCCCGGAAGGAGTTTCAGCATGCGGGGGCTCTCGGCGCCCCTGTTTTCGCATGTCCGCGCATTTAAACCTTCTATTTTGTTTATTTTATAATTTTGTTTCAATTACTTAGTTCCAAGTTGAATATATTTGTTGGGTTTGCTGCAGAATCGACGGCAGCGGCGGCGCGGGCGCGGAGCTGCTGCTGCTGCCTACGTGGCCCCCAGAACACTTGAAGCTGCCTCAGCAGGTCCGACGGCACTTTTTCATTTTTTATTCTTTTAAATCTTCTAAATATTTGCTAACATGGCGAAGATCAAATCTGCGGAAGGAGAAAAGCAAAAACTGAAGAAAAAGGCCAGAAGGCTGGAGCCGCATGCAGCAGCTGCAGGAGCTGCTGCAGCTGCAGAGCAGCCGAGCTCCACGTACACTCCGGGGACTTTGACTTCGCTCCTCCAGTCTGCAGCAGCAGCAACAGCAGCAGCAGCAGCAGACAGCTGCAACAGCGCAGCAGCGCAGCAGCTCAAAAGGAAGAAACGCGAAGCCGCCGACAGCGCAGCAGAAAAAAAGAAAAAACAAAAGACAGAAATTCCAGCAGCAGAAGATGCAGGGCTTGAGAAAATAAGAACCATTTTTGGTCAAGCTTCGCAGAGCAGCAGCAGCAGCAGCAGCAACAGCAGCAGTAGCAGCAGCAGCAGCAACGGTGCAGCAGCCGCGGCTGGAACTCGTGCAGAGAGCGCTGCTATCGGCAATTCAGGTACATGTTGGTCTGCTGCTGCTGCTTCTGCTGCTGCTGCTGCTGCTGCTTTATACTTTGAATCGGCGAAGCTGCAGTTTGCTGTTTGCTGCTGTTGCAGCACACAGACAGAAGAGGGGAGCGAAGGCCATAGTATCTGCCGCAGCAGCAGCAGGAAAAGCAGAAGCAGCAGCAGCAGAAGCAGCAGCAGCAGCAGCAGGCAAGAGGAAGCGCTCCCCAAAGGCCGATGACGCAGCAGCCGCTACTGCGGGGAACGCACCAGGCGGTGAACCCCAAGCAGCAGCAGCAGCAGCAGCAACAGCAGCAGCAGCAGCAGCAGAAACGCGAGAAGAAAAAAATAAACGGACTTTATTTGTTGGAAATTTGCCAGTTAGAGATCAGTTTAAACCTGCTGAGCTGTACAGACACCTCGGACTCGAGAAGTCCCAAGTCGAATCCGTGAGTGCTCAGTTTGCTGCTGCTGCTGTTGCTGCTGCTGCTGTTGCTGCTGCTGCTGCTCTTGTTTGCTGCTGCTTCTGCTGCTGTTGCTGCTCCTGCTGCTGCTGTTATTGCTGCTGCTGGTCCTGCGTCTTTCGGCGCTCGTTTTCATTCCTGCAGTGCTTTTAATGCCGTTGCTGCTGCTGCTGCTGCTGCTGCTGCTGCTGCTGCTGCTCGTGTTTGCTGTTGCAGATGAGGCTACGCTCCGTTCCTGTGGCGGCTCAATTCCAAAACTGCCGCCGCGCTGCCATTGCGAGGAAGCAATTCAGTGTACTGCTGCTGCTGCTGCTGCTGCTGCTGCTGCTGCTGCTTCGCTTGCCGCTGCTGTTGCTACCGCTGCTGCGGACCCACTTGCTGCTGCTGCCGTTGCTTGTACTCCGCTTGCTGCTGCTGCCGATACTGCTGCCGCCCGTATTGCTGCTGGTGCTGCTGCTGCACTTACTTTTGCTTCTCCTGCTGGTGCACTTGCTGCTGCTGCCACACTTTCTGGTGCTGCTGCTACTCCTGCTGCTGCTGTGATTGCTGCTGCTCCACTTGCTGCGAGTGCTGCTGTCGCATTTGCTGCTGCTGGCGCTGCCAGGCCTGGTTGCTGCTGCCTCCTGTGGCAGCTGTTGCTGCTGCCGCCATGACTGTACGCTGGCGCTGCTCCGCTGCACCACAGGTTGCTGCTGCTGCTGCTGCTGCTGCTGCTCTGTGCAGTCTTGTGACATCCAAAATGCGTATATAGTTTTAAAAGACGAAAGTTTGCTCAAAACGATTTTGAAGAAAGAGGTAATGAGGCGGACTCCTTAGCGCCGCTGCTGCTGTTGCTGCTGTTGTTGCTGCTGTTGTTGCTGCTGTTGCTGTTCCTGTTTGCTGTCGCTGCTGCCATTCCTGCTGTTGCTGGAGCTGTTGCAGCTGCCACCGTTGCTGCAGCAGCTGCATAGGCGTTTCTGCAGTGCATGCGAGTGTCCGTTCAGCTGCTGCCGCTTATCCGCGTTTGCTGCTGCTGCTGCTGCTGCTGCTGCTGCTGCTGCAGCTGCTGCCGTTCAGGGGCCGCGAGCTGCGAGTTGACGCTGCTGCTCGTTTTGGCTTTTCTTTATTCGACAGAAAAAGAACTATTTTTGTCGGAGGCCTTTCTGTGGAGGCCTCAGAAAAAGACCTCAAAGAAACTTTTGCTGCTTTCGGCGAAGTCCAGAGTCAGCCCTGCTGCTGCTGCTGCTGCTGCTGCTGCTGCAGGTGCTTGTGGTGATTGGGGATGGATTGGTGGTGATTGATGGTGGTGCTGCTGCTGCCGAGTGCCCTGCTGCTGCTGCTGCTGCTGGCTGTTCTGTTGCGGCTGCGTTGCTGCGCGTTCTGCTGCTGCTGCTACTGCTGCTGCTGCTGCTGCTGCTGCTTCGTCTGTTTTGTGGTTGTTTGGTAGATCTTTTTGCACGTATCCATTTGCTGCGGCAGGTGTTTTGGAAGTAAATTATTTATTTTAAATGAATAAAATAAATTAAAATGATAATTTGTTTTTTTGAAACAGAAATTCGGCTGCTGCGCAGCCGCAGCAGCCGCAGCAGCCTGGGAGTTGGCTTCGTCTGTTTTGCTGACAGAGCAGCAGCAGCAAAAGCTCTCCTCGCCAGCAGCAGCGTTGCGGTTAGCACAAACCCTAAACCCTAAACCCTAAGCCCTCTTTCGAGGCCCACTTAGGCCGCAGACTTGCTGACAGAGCAGCAGCAGCAAAAGCTCTCCTCGCCAGCAGCAGTGCTGCGGTTAGCAGCAACCTAAACCCTAAACCCTAATCTAAACCCGAATCTAAACCCTAGTCTGAACCCTTGTCTAAACCCTAGCAGCAGTTTCTCTCTATGCGTAAACGGCCGTAAATAAACCCTAAAATGATTTAAATTCAAAACCCCAAAATGCAGCGGCAGCTGCTGCTGCTGCACTCTCACCTGCTGTTCTTCCTGCTGCTGCTCTCCCTGCTGCTGCTGCTGCTCTTCCTGCTGCTGCTGCTGCGTTTGCTGCTTCCGCTCCTGCTCCTGCCGCTGCTTCTGCTGCTGCTGCTGCTGCTGCTGCAGGGACATCCAGTGCGTGTCATGAAGGCCTTGTCGGAAGAAGAGTGCAGAGCGAAAGCAGCACTTAAGGAGAAGCAGCAGCGGAGTGGTGAGTTGCTGCTGCTTTCTTTATTTTTACTTCTTATTTTTATTTTTTGTTTTCCTTTTTTGTCCTCTTTAACTCTCTTTTGTTTCTTTTTTTATCTCCTTTCGTTGCTTCTTTCTGTCCCTTTTATTATATCTCTTTTTGTTTTTTTTTGTCTCGTTTTTTGTCTCTTTTCATTTCTTTTTTTGTTCATTTTTTGTCACTTTTTGTTGTTTACTTGTCTCCTTTTCTGTCTTTCTTTTTCTCCTGTTTTTTTATTTTTATTTTTGTTTTTTGTTTTCTCGTGTTGTTTTGAAACTTCTTTTTTATTTTTAATTTTTAATTTCATATTTATTTTTCTTTTTTATTTTTTATTCCCACTTTTTTCTCCTCTTCTTTTTTTTTCATTTTTCTTTTGTTTGTTTCTACTTTCGTTATTTCTCTATTTTTTTCTTTTATTTTCTTTTTATTTTTTTAATCTTTTACTTTTTTTCCTTTTATCCCCTTTAACTCTTTTTCTTTTTTTAGTCTTTTAATTTTTTTCTTTTAATCTTTTATTTGTCTTTCAATTTCTTTCATTCCGTTTTTGTTATTTGTTTTTACTTTTATTTCTTTTTCTTCTTTTTTGTTTTGTTCTCCTTTCATATATTTTGTCTTTCATTCCCTTTTTATTTCTTTTATTTTTTTAGATTTTTTATTTTTTATTTTTTATTTTCTCTTTTTCTCTCCATCTCCTCTCACGTTTTATTGATTTAAAGCGACAGATTTATTTTCCGTTTCTTTTTCACAATTAAAACAATTTAATTGTCTAACAATTAATCAATTAATTTGATTAATTAATTTAATTAAATTTAATTTATTTATTAATTAGTGAATTTAATTAATTAAATTAATTGGTTAATTTATTAAGTTTATTCATTTATTTATTCATTTTTATTTCTTATTTTCAGAGAAAAGTCGTTTGCCGCCGGCAGTGAGGAGAATGCTGGAGCGGAAGGTGAGTTATTTTTTATTTTTAATTTCTTTTTTTTATTTTTAATTTCCCTTTTTGTTTTTAATTCCGTTTCTTTTTTCTTTTACTTGTCTCTTTATTATTTGTTTCTTTATTTGTCTCCTTTTTGGTTTTTTTATTTTCTGTTATCTCCTTTATTTGTCTTCTTTTGCATTTTCAATTATCTCTTTTTGTCCTTTTAATTGTCTTGTCTTTATCCGTTTAATATTTTTGTTCTTTTAATTCTTTTCTTCTGTCCTTCTATTTGTCTCTTCATTTGTCTCCTGTTGCCCATTCATTTGTGTTCTTTCATTCTTTTGTTTGTCTCGTTTTATTCTTTTATTTGCTTCTTTTTGTCCCCCTTATCAATCTCTTTTTGCCGTTTTATTTGTTTCCTTCTGTTCCTTTGAATTATCTTTTTTCTTTTTACTTATTTTCTTTTCTCTTTTTATTTTTTGTCTTTTTGTTCTTTTATTTTCCTCCCTTTGTCCTCTTATTTATCCCTTTTAAATGCTTTAAATCGATTTAAATTAAATTAATTAAAGTTAATTTCAATTAATTTTAATTAATTTAAATTTTAATTTGGGTCAAAAAGTAACCAACGCCATAAACACTGCGCTCGTTCAGGTGTATGTACACCTGAGCTCACTGCATGCAGCATGAATGGAAATAATTTGAATGAATATAAATGAAATATAATTCAAATAAGTATAAATAAAACACACTTTAAATAAATACAAATGAAATATCATTCAATAAATGAAAATGGAATATAATTTCATATAATTGCAAAAAAGTGAAAACCAAAGAATGCAAGTGCTTGCATGCATGCATGCATGCATGCATGCACTTGATGCATGCATCCATCAGTTTCAGCTTTTTAACTCAAACCCAACTTGAACTAAATGAATTAAATTAAATTAAATTAATTAAATTAAATTAAATTAATTAGAATAAAATTAAATAAAATCGAATCAAACTTTACTTCCAACTTTTTCTCAGGAGCGTAAGAGAGCAAAAGGCCGGAGGCCCAAAGCAGCTGCGGTTGCTGCAGCAGCAGCAGCAGAAGCAGCCGCAGGAAATAAAGCAGCAGCAGCTAAATATAGATGCGTCCCCAGCAAAAGAGGGAGAAGGAGATAAAAAACAAAAGTGCTCCGCGTCCAAAATGAAGTATCGAAAACAGCAGCAGCAGCAGCAGATGCAGCAGCAGCAGCACAGCAGCAGCAGCAGACGCGGAGCAGCAGCAGACAGCAGCAGCAGCAGCTGCAGCGAATGAGTTTTGGAACTGTTTTACTTGTTCGTTCCTTTTGTCTTTCTCCTCTCTTCCAGTTTTCTCCGAAACAGCCAACTAGGGTTTAGGGTCTAGGGTTTAGGGTTTGGGGGTTAGGGTTTAGGAGAGACGGAAATGCTGTTGCTGTTTTTTTTCTTCTTGTTTCCTCATTCGCTTTTTTTGCTGCTGCTGCACTTTGCCACTTTTCGCTGCAGCAGTAGGGTTTAGAATTAGGGTTTAGGATTAGGGTTTAGAATTAGGGTTTACCATTAGGGTTCAATATCAGGGTTTAGGGTTAGGGTTTCAGAAATGCCAAGGAGTGGCAAGAAATTCAAAGAAATGACCTAAACCCTAAACCCTAGACAGCAAATTGAAGCCTGATAAACTGAATAAATAAATAAATAAAACTAGACAGATAAAATAAATAAAAATTGATTAAAAATAAATAAAAATTAAATAAATAAAATCAAATATATTTATTTAAAGCTGCAGCTCCCCATAGAGGCAGCGCTGCGTGAACTCAGCAGCAAAATGCGGCTCCAGAGCCTCAGCGCTCAGCAGCAGCAGCTGCTGCTGCTGCTGCTGCTGCTCTTGCTGCTGCTGCTGCTGCTGTTCCTGCTGCTGCTGCTCTTGCTGCTGCTGCAGCTTCCTTTTCTTCTTCTTGCCGCCCGGTTCCTCTGCAGCGGCCGCTGCTGCTGCTGCTGTTTCTTTCTGCTTCCTTTGCTGGTGCTGCTGCTGGAGGGGCTGCAGCAGCTGCTGCAGCTCCTGCTGCACCACGGAAGCAGTGGGCAGCAGCAAATCCAAAAGATAAGACTTTTCAAGAAGAGCAGCAACGCGGCGCTCTTGTCTGTTTGCCAGCAGCAGCAGCACCTGCAGCACTTCTGCTGCTGGCTTTCCCCCAATGCTCAGCCTCTTGCCCCACAGTTCCTTGCTGTTGCTGCTGCTGCTGCTGCTGCTGAGGAGGGCGTCCAGGCTCCTGCTGCGCAGCAGCAAGTGCAGCAGCCCGTGAGCTGCTGCTGCTGTTGCTGGTGCTGCTGCCCATTCTGCAGCAAACCCTAAAAGCGTTTTTGCTTCTGAGGTGTCCAGACACCCGACGAGGGCCCCCCAGTCGGTCTCTTCGCAGGCTCCCTGCGGCGGCTGCTGCTGCTGCCGCTGCAGCTGCTGCTGTAGCGTCCGCTGCAGCTCCCGCTGCTGCTGCTGCTGCAGCTGCTGCAGCTGCTGCTGCTCCAGCAGCAGCTGCAGCAGCCCGCGCGCGTCCGCCCGCCGCGCCAGTGCAGCAGGAACTCGGGTGTCTAGACACCTGGAAGCAGCAGCAACTAATTGCCGCTTTATAAAAGCAGCAGCAAGATGCTTCTTCCGCAGCCGCAGCAGCAGCCGCAGCACGTCGCTGCTGCGGCCCATAGCCTCCAGCTGCTGCACTGCAGCAAGCTGCTGCTGCTCCTCCAGCGCCTCCAGCTGCAGCACCAACAACAGCAGTATCAGCAAAAACAGCAACTGCAGCAGTAGCAGACGCTGCACACGGCAGGGTCCACTCCTCTACCAGCCACTAGCTAGCCAGCTAGCTAGCTAGCCAGCTAGCTCGCACCAGCCAGCTAGCCCGCCAGCTGTAGCCAGCTGGCTCGCTAGCTGCAGCTAGCTAGCTAGCCAGCTGCAGCTGCCTCGGGAGCTTCAGCCAGCCAGCTGTCCCTAGCCAGCTAGCCGTAGCTAACTGTCCCCAGCTAGCTAGCTGGCTAGCTAGCTGCAGCACAGCAGCAAAGTACCTTTTTTGCTGCTGCTGCTTCTCTAGTAACATCTCGCCAGACACAAAGACGCCCATCGGCCCCCGCAGAGGCCGCGGCGCAGCCCCACAGGTCCAACGCCCACACCTGCACGCAGCACTCTCGCCCAGCTAGCTAGCTAGCTAGCTAGCTAACTAGCTAGTTGGCTAGCCAGCTAGCTGGCTAGCTGGCTGGCTAGCTAACTTTCTAGCTAGCTGCCCTGTGTCTAGCTAGCGAGCTAGCTTTTCTATGGCTGGCTAGCTAGCTAGCGAGATATGTAGCTAGCTACATGTAGCTAGCTAGCTAGCTAGCTAGCTAGCTAGCTAGCTAGCTGCACCTTGTCAGTGTGGAGTGGCGGCAGCTGCGCTGCGCAGTCGGCGGTGCGGCAGTTGAAGAGGCGGGCAGAGCCGTCAGCAGCAAAAGCCAGCAGCTGCGTCTCCAGAGGCAGCAGCCGCAAACTCAAGAAGCCGCTGTCCCCCTGCAGCAGCAGCAGCAGGAGCAGGAGCAGGAGCAGCAGCAGAAGCAGCAGGAGCAACAGCAGCAGGAGCAACAGCAGCAGCAGGAGCAGCAGCAGCAGCAGGAGCAACAGCAGCAGGAGCAACAGCAGCAGGAGCAGCAGGAGCAGCAGCAGGAGCAGCAGCAGGAGCAGCAGATGGCGGCAGTGAGACTCCAGGAGGGAGCAGCGCAGCAGCAGGCGCTGCTGCTGCTGGCTTGCTACCCCCTACCACTACTACTGCCGCTGCTGCTGCTGCTGCTGCCGCTGCTGTGACGTGTCCACCGGCCCCCCTCCCCCCGCAGCGCCCCCGCTCCCGCCCCCGCCCCTGCCGCTGCCGTTGCTGCTGCCGCTGTTGCTGCTGCTGCTGCTGCAGTTACCTGGAGGGTCTTGAGGCAGGCGAAGGAAGCAAGGCTCCAGAGACGCACAGTGGCGTCTAGAGAAGCTGTTGCTGCTGCTTTTTCTCTTTTTAAAAATTGAATTTCTTGAACTCCTCGCCGGTGGCCCCGCAGCTCGCCAGCAGCAGCTAACGTCGGCAGCAGCAGCAGCAAACAAGTCTTGTCCGCGCTCGCAGTCCCCACCAGCTGCGCCACCCCAAACCCTAAACCCTAAACCCTAAACCCTAAACCCTAAACCCTAGGCGCGGAAGCCCGATCTTTGACCCCAAGTGCGGAAGCTCTGGCGGGAAACGCTTTGTCCGTAAGGCGAAACATTCAAAGACATGTTAGGGTTTAGGGTTTGGGGTTTAGGGTTTGGGGTTTAGGGTTTACGGAGTCGTTGGGGGCGAATTTAAGGTCATTAATTTCCTTCTTGTGGGCGACAATGGTGGAGATGCACTCGTAGCTAACTTGGGGCTTGCTGCTGCTGCTGCTGCTGCTGCTGCTGCTGCCCAAGATAAACTCAGCGGGCACTTCCACCCGCCACAGCCGCAAACTGTTTTTGTCGCAGCAGGAAATGAAAGAAAGGGTTTGAGGTGCTGCTGGCGAGAGGCCTCGGCAATCACACAAACAGTCCAGCTGCTGCTGCTGCTGCTGCTGCTCCTGCTGCTGCTGCTGCTGCTGGGGAGGCTGACGCACCACGGGGCTTGCCTTCGGCCTGCAACGGCAGCAGCAAACACAAAACGACTCGAATCTCCATTCGCAGCAACTTCTGCGTCAGGCAGCAGCAGCAGCAGCAGCAGAGGGATCCTCAGCAGCAGCAGCAGCAGCAGCAGCAGTGAAGAGGAATCTTCAGGAAAAGCAGCAGCAAAACCATTCTCAGCAGCAGCAGCAACAGCACTTGCATCAGCGGCATTAGATTTAACATCAGCCCTAGCAGTAGCAGCAGTATTAGCAGCAGCAGCACTAGCAGCAGCAGCAGCAGCAGCAGCAGACCAGTTCTTTCTTTGGAAGGCCACTGCAGTGACGCAGCCCTCGTGGGCTTTTTCAATCAGCAGCAAAAGCCGATTTGCTTCGGAATGCCAAACCCTCAGCGAGCCATCTCTTCCTCCAGTTACAATCCAGCAGCCTGAAGAACCACAATAGGGTTTAGGGTTTAGGGTTTGGGGTTTCGGGTTTGGCTGCGGTGGAGCAGCGGCCGCAGCAACAGCAGCAGCGCCACGCGGAGCAGCAGCAGCAACGCCAGCAGCCAAAAGCAGCAGTAGATGAGGCAAAACGGAACCAAAGGCGACAGCAGCAGCAGCAGGAGAGGGAGCAGCAGCAACAGCAGCGGCTGGAGCAGCAGCAGCAGAAGCAGCAACAGCTACAGCAGCAGCAGCAGCAGGAGACAGAGCAGCAGCAGCAGCACCAGCAGCAGCAGCCGTGACAGCAGCAGCAGCAGACCATTCTTCGAGACGTCGCAGCACGAGACCGCGGCTGCCTGAGTTTGCTGCTGCTGCTGCTGCTGCTGCTGCTGTTCAACTTGGCCAAACTTCAGCAAATCAGCAGCAACAGGAAAAGCCCCAAAAGACCCCTGAGACAAATCCAACTGCCAGCAGCAGCTGTCGCCCGTCAGCACCAGAAGCCGCCCGGGATAGCCTGCAAACAAACCCTAAACCCTAAACCCTAAACCCTAAACCCTAAACCCTAAACGCTGAGCCCTAAGCGCTAGACCCTAAACCCTATACCCGAAAACCTGGACCCTAAAGCCTAGACCCTACACCCTGAGTCCCAAACACCAAGGCCTGTGTGGGGCTGGCTGCGGTGCTCCGAAGGGTTTAGGGCTTAGGGTTTAGGGTTTAGGGTTACTGGAGGAGTAGTGTTTTTGCCTGCGTTTGCTGCAGCAGCAAAAGGAGCAGCAGCAGCCATTAGGGGGCTGTGGCAGCCAGCGGCAGGCGAAGGTCCCATCTAGGCGCCCGAGGAGACACACTGCTGTTGTTTTGCTGCTGCTTGCTGCTGCTGCTGCTGCTGCTGCTGTGCGTCCTGCTGCTGCTGCTCCTCCCTCCGCGCTCAGCGCAGCAAGGCCTGGCAGCGGAGACACGAGAGATATAACGCCGGAGTCCTGGGCAATCAGCAGCGTGCTGCTGCTGCTGCTGCTGCTGCTGCTGTTGCTGCTGCTGCTGCTGCTGCTTGCGGGCAGCAGCAGCAGCGTGCGGATAAAAGCCCCCAGGTCCTCTTCGCTTGCAGAAGAGGCCCCTGCAGAAGCTGTTGTTGTTGTTGTCATCACCTGCAGCAGCAGCAGCAGCAGCAGAAGGGGAAACAGCATTAGCTACGTCTTGACGAGAAGGCACAGCAGCAACTGCTGCTGCTGCTGTGCAGCAGTCAATACTGACAGCAGTAGCAGCAGAACAGCCTGAAGTGCAGCTGCAACAGCAGCAACGTGAAGCAACATCAACAGCAACGCAAAACAGCAGCAGCAGCAACGCAAAATAGCAGCAGCATCACCGCCATTGCGGTGCACCCAGTACCAGCAGCAGCAGCAGCAGCAGCAGCAGCAGCAGCAGTAACGGCTGTTTCACTACAGTTGCCGGCAGCAGCAGCAGTGAAACTACTACCGCTGCTACTACCACCAGCAGCAGCAGCAACAGCAGCACAAGCAGCAGCAGCAGCAGCAGCAGCAGCAGCAAACCTTGACTGGTTGTCTCTTCCTCAAATCCCACAGCTTCACGAGGCCCTCAGAGCCCCCTGAGAGCAGCAGCGGTGCTGCTGCATCAGCAGCAAGTGCTGTTATGGTTTCTATTGTTGGCAGCTGCAGCAGCAGCAGCTGCCGCTGCTGCTGCTGCTGCTGGTGGAACTGCAGCCGCTTCTGGAGCTGCAGTGCGCTCTTCTTGATTTGCTGCACCAGCTGCTGCTCGTCGTGCTGCTGCTGCTGCTGCTGCTGCGGCAGCAGCAGCAGCCCCGCTGTGTGCGAAAGGGGCCTCAGCGCCCAAACATTAATCAGAGAGTCTTTAGCAGCAGACACTAAACAGTCATCAAAAGCTGCTGCTGCTGCTGCTGCTGCTGTTGGTTTTTTGCGAGCCTCCTGCTCAGCCTTGTGCCTCCGCTGCTGCTGCTGCTGCTGCTGCAGCGCAGCAGCAGCAGCAGCACTGAGGAAAGAAAGCGCAGTGATGCTGCTCATGTGGTCACTTAGGGTAATGTAGGGGACATGTTCTGCTGCTATTGCTGCTGCAGAACCTGCTGCTGCTGCTGCTGCTACAGCAGCAGCAGCAAACGACACATCGTACACCCGCAGCAGACCGTCAGCAGCCCCCACAGCCAGCAAGGCCCTTGTGGAGTGAAACCTGAACACCCACAGCAGCAGCAGAAGCAGCAGCAGCAACAGCAGCAGCAGCAGCAGCAGCAGCAGCAGCGCAGAATAAACGAATAAGCAATTAAAAGGTTTAGCTGCGTCATCAATAAGTAATTTGTATCGAAGTGGAACCAGAGAGCCTGCTGCTGCTGCTGCTGCTGCCGCTGCTGCTGCTGCAAGAAATACAGCTGTAGCAGCTGCTGCTGCTGCAGCAACAACGGCGCCGCAGCAGCTGAAGCAGGAGCAACACTGTCTCTGCAACAGCAGCCGCAGCAGCAACAGCCGTAACAGCAGCAGCAGCAGCAGCAACAGCAGCAGCAGCAGTGGCCTTACTTGAGAGTTGTAATTGAGGCTGGATGCTTCAGCGAGCAGCAAGGAATTGCTGCTGTTTGCTGCAGCAGCAGCAGCTCGACTTCGCCCCCGATGCAGCCAACTGCAGCAACGCGCACTGGCCTTGCTGCTGCTGCTGCTGCACCACTTGCTGCTGCTGCAGCAGCAGCTGCTGCTGCTGCTGAGTCAAATACAGCTAGAGGCTCTGAAATAGCGACAACGCGAGCAACACTCGAAGCTCCCTGCAGCAGGACGTCCCAAACCCTAAACCCTAAACCCTAAACCCTAATTCCCGAGCGCTAAGTCCTAATCCCTAAGTTAAAGGCTCTGAGAGCCTCAAACAACGTCCCGTGAGCTTCAGCAGCAGCAACACCAGCAGCAGCAACACCAGCAGCAGCAGCAGCAACAGCAGACGCAGCAGCAAGAGTGCCGCTTGCCTTCCACTTCTGCAGCTGCTGCAGGCGTGCCCAGGGCTGGAAGCTGCCATCGGTGCTGCTGCTGCTGCTGCTGCCGCTGCTGCTGCCAAGCCGCTGCGCTGCAATAAGCAGGGCAGGATCTTGCTGCTGCTGCCGCTGCTGCTGCTGCGGCTCTTGCTCCTGCTGCTGCTGCTGCAGCGGCTTGAGGCTCAGAAGCAGCAGCCGCAGCAGCCCGCTGGCCCCACAAGTCAGCACCAGAGCAAGAGAGGGGCTTGCCTCTCTTGCCTCTTTGCGCTTTTTTTTGCTGCTGCTGCTGTTGCTGCTGCTGCTGCTTTTGCTGCTGCTGCTGTTGCTGGGTACTAGGGGGCAAGCAGCAAATGCTGCAACAGGCTCGTCAACTGCTTCGTCTGTCAGCCGCAGAGGGCCCCAGAATTGCTGCAGCAGGTAGGGAGGCAGCTCGGCTGCTGCTGCTGCTGCTGCTGCTGCCGGTGCTGCTGCTTCCGGTGATGCTGCTGCTGCTGCTGCGGCGTCTGCTGCTGCAGCTGCTCGCGCAGACTCAGGCAGCAAAGCGCAGCACAGAGAGTCCCCGTACAGGGAAAGAAGAACGTCCAGTGGCTCTGCTGCTGCTGCATCTGCTGCTGCTGCATCTGCTGCTGCTGCATCTGCTGCTGCTGCATCTGCTGCTGTTGCATCTGCTGCTGCTGCACCTGCTGCACCTGCTGCTGCTGGTCTGCTGAGACGCAGCACAGTCACGGATGCGGCTTGGCTGCAGAAGGACTGCAGCAGCTGCTGCGGCCGCCAGTTCTCTGACAGCTCTGCCATTACCTCAAACCCTAAACCCTAAACCCTAAACCCTAAACCCTAGCCCCTATCCCCTAGAGCTTGTTGCTGCTGAAAAGATAAAAAGAGGGGAAGGGAAGAGGCGGAAGAAGCGCTGAAGACTGAAGTCGAGTGTGGCCTTGAGGCCCCTGCGCTGCAAACCCTAAACCCTAAACCCTAAACCCTAAACCATTGCCTCCGCCCCCCCTTGTTAAAAAGGAGTCCCTAGCGCGCACAAGAACTCAAAGAAGGTTCCTTAGAGGCAGTAAATAATAAAAGCGCTAAAGGGGGGCCCCACAGCAGTAGCAGCAGGGCTGCTGCTGCTGCTGCTGCTGCTGCTGCTGCGCATGCAGTGAGGGCCCCCTGCTGCAGCAGCAGCAGCAGCCGCGCAGCAGCCAGCACAGGTGCAGCGCGGGTATTGGAGCTCTTAATAAACCGGATCTTTAAAAATGAATAAATGGAAAGCCTCGGTATCATCAAAAAAGTAAAAAGAGTGAAGACAACTAGCTGTACATACACCCGACGGGCACCGCGTAGCCTCTGGGACAGTAGCTGGCTGCGTTCAAGTTCAATCTTTAGCAAAAAATGATAATTGTTGAATTTAGAAGTTGAAATTAGTTTTTATTTTTGGGTCTTTGGAAAGAAAACTCTTTTCAACAAACCGCCTCTCCGCTGCGCTCAACTAGCGGGCAGCAGCCCCGGCGCTCTCGCCGTGATCGAAGAGACTGAAGAAATAAGTGGAAATTCGTTTTAAATTAAATATTTCGCTTTTAAAGGCCAAAATGTAGAAGAAACAAGAAGAAAAATAAATAAAATTAACTCTGAAGTATCAGATCCAGCGCCCGGCAGGCCAGGAGCAACAGCTGGGGTGTACGTACACCTCAGCTGCTGCGCTGAACCCTTTTGAAATAAAGGCGAAGTGGAAGTCAAAATTGTTTTGTGGCATTTTGAGAGGCAGAGAAGGCAAATTAATTAATAATAAAAACAAAATAATCGAAATTTAGGACCCGGACAGCTGCTGCGGCGAACGCGAGGTGTACGTATACCCCAACAAACATGAACGACCCAAAAGCTGCAGCACCGCAGCAGCAGCAGCAGCGCTGGTGGCATTTCTTTAAGCGCAAGTCTGCTGCTCCTCCAGGTAAAAAAAGGTAATAAAAAAGATTATAAGTGCAATTAAAAGTATTATTTGAAAGAATTAATTAAAAAGGATTTATATTCATCAATACAGACTTTTTGCAAGGCCCAGTAACAAAGATTAGCAATAAACCTCAGCTACTAGTTGATTAGTTAATAAATTAATTTGTTCATTGATCAACTAAGTTTTTGTTCATTTATGCATTCATCTTTTCATTTATTTATTTAAATGGCAAGCGCAACTTGAAACCCTAGCCACTGAGACGCTCTAACCGCCTTCCTCTCTGCACCAGTTGGCCAGCTAGCTAGGTATTGCTGGATCTGGTGTTTTATTTTTGAGTGGCTTTCGCCCAGTTGATGAAGTAGAATAGAAAGGTGGCGCTGGCTGCTGCGAAGTGGCTCCGCTGCCGCTGCTGCTTTTGCTGCTGCTGCTCCTGCTGTTTTTCCATTGCTGCTGCTGGTGCTGCTGCTGCTGCTGCTGCTGGTGTTTGTGGTTTGCGCGTCAGATCCGAACGACCCCGTGGCTCAGCAGGAGCTGCTGCGTCGGTCGCACCTGCGTTGCGTGCTGCCTTCGTACATCGTGCTGCTGCTGCTGCTGCTGCTGCTGCTGGGCGAGACGGCGCGGTGTATCTACAGCTCGATTCTGCAGCAGTGGGTGGAAGAAGCTGTGCTGCACTTGAACAAAGAAACAGGAGCTTATTTAGAATACCAGCATGCATTATTTTCTGTCTTTTCCTCCAAGCCGGCCTCCTTCTGCTACGGCGACCTGGTGCGGGCCGCGCAGCAGCAGCAGCAGCAGCAGCAGCAGCAGGAGGAGGAGTTTGGCAGCAGCGAGCGGGCAGCGCTGATGGAAGCTGTGAAGGCCTTCGCCCCCTCTCTTTGCATTTATCGAAAAGACTTGTATTTCTTTGAAGAGCCCTCGGGAGAACTTTTGGGAAATTCTTTTTCGGAAATAACAAAAGTGGTTTACAGCTGCGGGCGGGAGCTGGCGGCGCTGCTCGCTCGGGTGTCTAGACACCTCCCCCCCAGGGTCTTCAACTACACCCAACGCAAAGTTCAGTTCATTGACAAAGTTTTTGGATTAATTGAAACCAACAAAACTTCCAAAAACCACTGGTGTGCTGCTGCTCTAGACGACCAGGAAGTCCAGCTCATTCACAACACAACAGTTGAGCTCGAGGCTCTCAACAACACCATCAAAAGTAAACCCTAAACCCTAAACCCTAAACCCTAACACGCCCTATTCGCTGCCCGGCGCTGCGAGGTAGGCGCGCTGCAGCGCAGCAGCAGCGGCAACTGCAAATGCAAAGGCGGCGCAGCAGCAGCAAATGCGCCGCAGCAGCAGCAGCAGCAGCAGCAGCAGGGGGGTGTGGGGTGCATGCAGCATATGAAAACCGAGAGGGGAACACGTTGGTGCCAGTGCTGATGTTGGTTTTGATTTATTTAATTTCTTTGGCACTTTGGAAAAGAAAAGATAAATTCGAAAAAGCTTTTCGACAACGCTTTGAACACCTCTGGGGAAACTTGCAAAGAATTGACCAGGCGAGGCCCAATTCATTAATTAATTCACTAATTCAATAATTAATTATTTGATTTCTTTAATCAATTAATCAATTAATTAATTAATTAATTAATTAATTAATTAATTAATTAATTAATTAATTAGTTTAATTAATTATTTTGTTTGTTATTTGTTTGTCTAGTTATTCGTTTTTTCAGCGGTCAATTTGGTTGCTTGCATGCGTTGATTTGTCTCATGCTGCTGTTGCTGCTGCTGCTGCTGTTGCTTCTCCTGCTGTTGCCACTAAGCTGCTGCTGCTAATACTACTACTTGTTCTAGTGCTACTGCTGCTGCTGCTGCCACTCAGCTGCTGCTAATACTACTACTGTTGCTGCTTTTGCTGCTGCTGCTGCTGCATGCTGAAGCAAATCACCAAAGCCTTTATTAGCCCCCCCTCCGTCAAATAAAGCAGCAACTAAACGAATTATTGTCTTCCACTCTCATTTATTATTATTAATCTATTTATTATTTATTTATTTATTTATTTTATTATTTAATTTATCTGTTGTTTATTTATTTGCTGCTGCAACAGGTGCTGCAGCGGAAGCTCGAGAACCTGGTGATGGTGCTGCAGTGTGTAACAGAGCAAAGAATTTTGGGCCGCCTAAAACTCATTTGTGGCATTCAGTCCATCTTAGTTGCTTCCGAAGCTCCGGTAACTGCAGCAGCAGCAGCAGCAGCAGCAGCAGCAGTTGAGTTTAGAATAAAGGGCAAATAAACAACAAGTAGACGAAACAATAAACGAATTGCCCATCCACAACGCCTCCCTCCGCTGCTGCTGCTGCTGCTGCTGGCTGCTGCTGCTGCTGGCTGCTGCTGCTGCTGCTGCTGCTGCTGCTGCAGCCTGCGCTGATGCAGATGATGCGGATGATGGAGGCGTCGATCCACCAGGCCCTGCAGCAAAGCCACACTGCTGCGCTGCATGTGGGGCTGGAGCTGCAGTCTTGTGTTGACACAAAAGAAATAATTCCGATTCGAACTCTTCTCGATGGCTGCCTGGAGGTCTACAGACACGAACTCAGGGCCAGAGGTCAGCCCCCACTAGCAGCAGCAGCAGCAGCAGCAGCAGCAGTTGAAGTTGCCTACTAGCAGCAGCAGCGTCAGCAACAGCAGCAGTAGTAGTACAGCAGCAGCGGCAGCAGCAGCAGTCGTAGCTTAGGAGCAGGAGCAGCAGCAGTGTCAGCAGCAGTAGTGTCAGCAACAGCAACACCAGCAGCAGCAACAGCAGCAGCAGCAGCAGCAGCAGCAGCCTGATTGTGGCAGCTAGAGATGCTTTTGGCACTGGTTGAAAGTTGAATTTGCTCCATTATATAAAATCGAAAAATAAATAAATTTCAGATGAATTGTTATTTTTAATTTAAATGCAAATGATATTCCTGTATATTTGAAGAGGCGATGAAGAGTTGCTTTTGTTTGATAACTATTCTGCAGAATTATAAATGCTAGTTATCGTTTTATTTCTCATTTTACTTATTTTACTATTCTTACTTCTATCTATTTTAGTTACTATTTTTAATTATTTTATTTATTATTCTTTTATTTGTAGCTTCCGGGCCTTGCGAAGCGGTTTGTTGAATATGTGCACTTGCGTTTTAAATGGTTAAATTGTGTTCAATTTGGCATTTGATTTGCTGCCAATCTTTCCTTTTTTCTCCCTTTTGAAATAAATTAATTAAATAATTGTAATTGGATTTAATTTGCAACAATTTGGCATTTTTTGAAATGCATTTCAGGTGTACATCCAGCTACCTCCTACGCCAACTGCTGCCCCACCGGAATCCTCGTAGACAAAATCAGGCAAATAGGCCTCAAATTAAACGTCTAGTTCTGCAGAAAAGCTAAACAATAAACTAATTAGATATAGAATTCAGTTTAATTCACTTTAAACCCTTCAAAATTAAATTTAATTCACTTTACATCCTTCAAAATCCAATTTAATTCACTTCAAGAAACCCACGGCGAACGAGCCCTTGCCCTGCGTCGCAGATCCGTTCAAGTTTCGTTTATTTGTTGGCTTATATTCCTCTAATTTGAAATAAATTTGTTTCTTTGTGGGTTTTTATTCATTTAATTTGAAATTAATTCGTTGAATTGTCCGTATTCCTTTGAATTTTGAATAATTGCGGGAGTTTGAATTCTCCAGGGTGCGCTCCGCGCTGCTGCGGCTGCTGGACTTCCTCGTGGCGGACTGCAGCTGCAGCGAACTCGAAATAAAACTCACAGCGAAGAAAGTTTTGAATAAAAATGCACCTTTAATTGAAAACAGAAACGAATTAAAGCTTTTCGAGGTGCTGGTGAGTGCAGAGGGACCTTCGCAGCCCCGCGGGACTGGCTGGCTGCGCAGCAGCGCATGCACGCCGCCTCGAAGCTCAAATCCGAGGAATCCGCAGTTAAAATCAATTTAAATTAATTTAATTTAATCTAATTTAATTTAATTTGCTCAAATTTAATTTAGTTTTGGATTTAATTGGATTTAGAAGCAGATCAGAGGTCAAATTATTCGGAAATGGACCTCTCGTGTGCACGAGTGGTCTGTCCACTGGATCAATCATGAGTTTAATTTGCCTTAATTTGCATTTATTATTCCCAATATGCATTTATTTTAATTTATTTATTGTAATTTGCTTTTTAATTTGCAATTTTGCGCTTACTTTTCGAATTTTCCGCGTATTTGCTGCACTAAATGCATTTCTGATGCTGTTCAACTCAGACTTTTGGGCATGGTCTTAATTTGCATAAAGTTGAATTTTTGAAACCCCAATTTGAATTAATTTGAATTTTTAAATTCAAATTTGAACTTTTAAAAACAAATTTTGAAAAAGTTGGACCGAAATTTGCCAAATTTGGAGAAATCGAAAATATGAATTTCCACAATTTGAGTTTTAAATTCAAAATTTGAAAATTCAAAATTTTAAAGTCGACAATTCGGAACCCTAAACCCTCAAACTTCTTGTGCTGCAAAACCCTAAACCCTAAACTCTAAAGCCTTGACCCTCTCTCGAAACCCTAAACCCTCGGATTTTTGTCGCATTAAAACCCTAAACCCTCAGATTTTTGTCGCGTTTAAACTCTAAACCCTCGGAACTTTTGGGTTTAAAACCCCAAACCCTGAACCCTAAACCCTAAACCCTAAACCCTTTGTGTTGCGTTTCAGATAATGTTTAAAGGGCGCTTTTCGCTGCCTCCGTCTTTGGAACTTTCGGAACTTTTGCGATCTGAAAACTTGAAAGAATTAAATGCATTTGGTTATCAATTAGCAACAGCAAATAAAGTTGCTGCTGATCTCGCGGGGGGCCTCAAGGCCAGCAGCAGCAGCAGCAGCAGCAGCAGCAGCAGCGAAAGCAACTTCTCCCTCGAATTCTCCCTACAGGCCCCCGGTAGATTTGCTGTAATTCGCTCCCCCTACTCCACAAACCAAACACAACTGCTGCTGCTGCTGCTGCTGCTCATAATAACGCTGCTGCTGCTCATAATAATGCTGCTGCTGCTGATAAAAAGAGTGCTGCTGCTGCTGATCATAATAGTGACGCTGCTGCTCTTCCTAGAGCTCCTGCAACTTCTCGTAATAATGCTTCTGCTGCTGCTGCTTCAAATGCTGCTGCTGCTGCTGCTTCAAATGCTGCTGCCGCTGCCCATATCGCTGCTGTTGCTGCTTATAATGCCATGAGGGCTGCTGCTCCTAACGCTGCTGCTGCTGATAATACTAAATTCATCAGTGCTGCTGCTGCTAATGCTATCATTGGTGCTGCTGCTAGTGTTTGTAGTGCTGCTGCTGCCACTACCACCAATGCTGCTGCTGGTGCGGTACGACTGCGCCTGCCGCTGCTGCTGCTGCTGCAGCTGCTGCTGCCATCAGCAGCAGCAGTAGCAACAGCATTAGAAAGCGGGGTCGAATCCGAGCAAGCGCGCATCAAAATGCGCGCAAAAGACCCCAAATAAAATACAAGAAACAAAACATATAAAACAAATATAATAAAACAAATAAAACAAAATAAATAAAATAAATGAATAGAATAAAATAAATAAAACTAAAAGTTGGTTGTACGTTTCAGGTTGGGGACCTGCACCCGAACTTCGAGGGTCTGCGGAACGCGTGCGTGCTGCAGATGAACCTGAGCAGCAGCAGCAGCAGCAGCAGCAGCAGCAGCAGCAGCGGGCACCTGAGCAACGCGTGCGAGCTGGGGGGCCTCAAGCTGCTCGGAATAAACTCCATTCCGGAATTAAATGACCAATTGGCAACTAATAAATCCAAACTTTTGGCACTTTTCATTTTTGATTCTCAAATGCATTTGGGAAATGCAATTGCTTTTTCAGTTCCCGCAATCCACAGAGTCCCGCAGCTTGTGCAGCTCGTGAAGCCCAAGAGCAGCAGCAGCAGCAGCAGCAGCAACAGGGACAAGGACAACGGCAACAACACAGACCTCCAGAGAAAACCGCTCCTCGTCACCGCTGGTCCTCCACATCAACCCTAAACCCTAAACCCTAAACCCTAAACCCTAAACCCTAAACCCTAAACGCTTCACAGGGAACGCGGGGCTCAGGACCTCGCACGAGACGCGGGACAAACCCTAAACCCTAAACGCTAAACCCTAGGTGCTCAACGCGGGGCTCAGGGCCCTCGGAGGAGCTGCGAGATAAACCCTAAACCCTACACCCTAAACCCTAGACGCGAGGCTCAAAACCCTCGGAGGAGCAGCGAGACAAACCCTAAACCCTAAACCCCAAACCCTAGCCCGTTAAGCGTTAAACCCATAAACGCTCTCTCGCAAGGCGTAAACCCTAAACCCTAAACCCTAGTTTGTGTGTTGCTGCAGCAACTGTGGACAACAAGCCCCCGCGGCAGATGCTGGTGGTGGAAGACAATTTGCTGTTTTCAGATGTTGTTGCAGTGCTTGCTGCTGCTGCTGCTGCTGTGGCCAGCAGCAGCAACAGACGCCGCGGCCGCAGCAACTGGCAAAGACTTTCTTATGGCCGCGGCAGCTTCTGGGAAGCAGCAGCAAGCAGCTGCAACAAACCAGACAACAGAGCCAGCGTACCCAAACCCTAAACCCTAAACCCTAAACCCTTTTCGAGAAGCAATTGGGAGGAAACACTGGAAGAGCCAAACGTTTGAGGTTTAGGGTTTAGGGTTTAGGGTTTGGGGTTTGGGCTGCGAGGCGCTGCAGATGTTCTCCTCCATTTCCGCTCAAAGTAAAGTTGAAAGCTCAATTAGCAGCCTGTAAGTCAATAATTTAGGGTTTAGGGTTTGGGGTTTAGGGTTTAGGGTTTAGGCTTTAGGGTTTAGGGTTTATAGCATCTGGAAGTGGCTTTTCGCGCATCTAGTTCGGCTCCTTTCTCTGTTTGTTTATTGTTTATTTGTCTGTTCGTGATTAATTATTGTTATTTATTTATTTATTTATCTATTTATTTATTCATTTAGTTATTTATTTATTTATTATTTTTTATTTTTTATTTTCAGGGAAAGAAGCGGCACGAAGGAAACTGGGCACGAGGGCGAATCCGTAAGAGCCAAAAATGCAAATAAATAAATAAGGAGAATTAATTAATTAATTAATTAATTAATTGGTCCATTTATTATCATTAATCAATTATCTATTTATTTATTTATTTATTTATTTATTTATTTATTTAAATTAATTAATTACCTTGATTTATTTTCAAGTTATTTTTGTGCAATTCGAGAAATAAAAAATTCGCGAATTTGCAAAATTCGGCGAAACTGAAACTTGAGAAAATAAAACAAAAGCAAAAAGCCAAAAAAACAAACAAACAAATAAATAAATAAATGAATTAACTAGTTGATTAATTAATTAATTAATTAATTAATTAATTAATTAATTAATTAATTAACTAATCAAAAGTAAATAAAGAATAAGTAAATAAAGAGGAAGCAGCAGCAAGGGTTGCTGCGCGCAGGGCCTGTCTTCGCTGGCTTCTCTGGAGAGCAGCAGCAGCAGCAGCAAAACGAAGCAGCAGCAAATCTTTGCAGAAAACTTTAAAGATCCTGTTGCTGCTTTTGTTTTCAAAAACAACTCCCAACTTCCCGAGGGTTTGCGCCACTACAGCAACTACGTCATCCGCTGCTTCAACCAGTTCGGATTCGCCACCGACCGTAAACCCTAAACCCTAAACCCTAAACCCTAAACCCTAAGCCCTGGGGCCTGGAGGGTGAGTGCTGAAAGGGCCAAGCTTTAAAGCGTCTTTAACGCTGAACTTTCAAAGGGCCCAAACCCTTAGACGTCCTAATCCCTAAACCCTAAACCCTAAGCCCTAAAAGGGCTCAAACATCAAAACGTTCTTTATTTCCAAACCCTAAACCCTAAACCCTGAAAAGGCCCAAACTCCAAAATGCCCTTGGCTTAGCTAGGCTCTAGGGTTTGTGCGTGTTTATCGTCTCGCGGGTTTACTGTGTGAGTGTTTAGGGTTTCAACGGTTTAGGACTTGAAAGTTTAGGGTTTGGGGGTTTAGGGTTTAGGGTTAGCGGCGTGCAGTGTTAAACATATACCAGGAGTTGACAAGCAACAAGCCTTTTGAGGGTTTACGGTTTGAGGGTTTAGGGTTTTGAGGGTTTCGAGGGTTCAGGGTTTAGGGTTTAGGATTTAGGGCCTATGGTTTGCATTTTGCAATGTTGAACATACACAAGGAGTTAATGAGCAACAAGCGTTTCGAGGGTTTAGGGTTTGAGGGTTTAGGCTTTCGAGGGTTTAGGGTTTTAGGGTTTAGGGTTTAGGGTTTAGGGTTTAGGGTTTAGGGTTTGGGTGTGCAGTGTTGAACATCTACAAGGAGTTGATAAGCAACAAGTGCAAGTTGCTGCTGCCTGGCGAAGCAGATTTTCATTTTCAAGATTTGGTCAAAAGCAGAATTTATTTTATTCAAGTTCAAACTGCTAATGAGTGCAAACGCCTCGATGGACAACAAGCTGCTGCTGGTCCTGCTGCTGCTGCTGCTGCTGCTGCTGCTGTTGCTGCTGCTGCTGTTGCTGCTGCTGCTGTTGCTGCTGCTGCTGCTGCTGTTGGTGCTGCTGCTGCTGGTGGTGCTGCTGATAGTGCTACTGCTGGCGCTGCTGCTGCTGCTGTTGGTGCTGCTGCTGCTGATGGTGCTGCTGCTATTTGTGCTGCTGGTGCTGCTGTTGCTGGTGGTGCTGCTGCTGCTGGTGATGGTGCTGCTGCTGATGGTGGTGGTGCTGCTGCTGGTGCTGCTGCTGCTGGTGCTGCTGCTGCAATTGCTGCTGATGCTGTTGCAGTTCTTGCTGTTCTTTTGTGCTGCTGCTGCTGCTGTAGCTTCTGTTGATTTTGTTGTTGTTGCTGCTGCTGCTGCCACTGCTGCTGCTCCTGCAACTGTTGCTGATGCTGCTTCTACCGCCGCTCCTGCTGCTGCCGCCCTCACGTCCATCTCTGCACCTCTCCTGCTGCTGCTGCTGCTGCTGCTGCTGCTGCAGGTAATGAGAATGCGCCTTATTCTTACAACATAAAAACTTTGTTTACGATGGTTCAAGAGAATTTAGAAAAAGAAGAAAAGCCTCCAGAGCCGCAAGAGACTCAAGTGCAGCTGCCCAACCCAGATGAAGTAAAGCTGCTGCTGCTGCTGCTGCTGCTGCTGCTTCTGCAAGTGCTAATGTTGATGCTAATGCTTCAGCCGTTGCTGCCGATGCATTTCCTGCTGCACTTCGTGCTGCTGCTGCTGCTGCTGCTGAGGATGATGGTGATGCTCGTGCTGCAGCCTTTGTTGCTGCGTCTGTCGCTGCTGCTGCTGCTGCTGCTAATATGTGCTGCTGCTGCTGCTGGTGCTTTGTGCTGCAGCAACAAGACTACACTTGGGGCATTTCAGCGGCTTACGCGGTCCCAGCGTGCACTTTGTGGGCGTTCGCAAGGTGCCTAAACCCTAAACCCTAAACCCTAAACCCTAGGTGCGGGACAATTAGCGTTTCATGTGTTTCTGGGTGATTTTGGGTCGTTTTTTTCTGGAATTTTGTCTAAAAGAAGGAAGCAAATAAGAGCTCGGGGTTTAAAGCCCCAATTTGGGGTTTAAAAGGGTGTTTTTGACGTTCAAAACCCTCAAATTCAGACTCAACAGCCACTCCGCGCTCCACCCCACACAGCCCCACCTCCACCGCCTCAAAGAATTCCACCGCGCCCAAAGCGCCCCAGGCCTCGAGTGTCTGTACAGCTGGGACTTCGACTTGACTTCGCTGCACAGAGTCAAAGCTGCAAA
Source organism: Eimeria tenella (assembly GCF_000499545.2). Taxonomy (NCBI): domain Eukaryota; phylum Apicomplexa; class Conoidasida; order Eucoccidiorida; family Eimeriidae; genus Eimeria; species Eimeria tenella. The sequence goes on from NW_013541457.1 coordinate 613,330, forward strand.
ACTTGTCAGTTTTTGTTTGTTTTTCGTTTCATTTCTTTTATTTGTTTTGTTTTATTCTTTTATTCTTTTTATTCTTTTATTTGCTTCGTTTCGGTGTATTTAAAGGCGCTTTTATCTCGGCTTGTTTGATATTTGTTTGACTTCGCTGCATAGAGTCTAAGCTGTAAAACTTGTCAGTTTTTATTTGTTTTTTTTGTTTTCTTGTTTTATTTATTTTGTTTGTTTGTTTTATTCTTTTGTTCTTTTTGTTCCTTTATTCTTTTATTCCTTTTTGTTTAATTCTGATGTTTTTTATTTTGATTTGTTCGATTTCTTTTTCTCTAATTTCCGGTGCCCTTATTTCAGGTTTTTCTCTTCATTCACTTTTTTAATTTAATTTGAATTTTAATTCCTTTGCTTTATCCTGCTGCCCTTTTGTTTTGTTTTTTATTTCTTTTTGTTTAATTTAAATATTATTTTGTTTTGTTTTATTTAATTCTTTTTGTCTTCATTTTTAAATTCTGTTTTCTTTTTTTTAGCTTTTGTTCCTTTTGGCAAACTCATTTCTTTTATTTCGCATTTTTATTCTTTTGTTTTGCTAAACTCATGCCAAACTCACAATTTATTTTATTTATTTCTTTTAATTTTAATTTATTTTATTTTATTTTATTTGTTTTATTTTTTTGTTTGCAAACTCTTTTTCCCCTTGCTTGATTTATCAATTTATTTTTCTTTCGGCCTTTTCTTTTTCTACCGCATCTGCCATTTCTTTATTTTATTATTCTATTATTCATCATTTTATTTATTTATTCATTTATTCATCGTTTAATTAATTTTATTATTCGATTAATATTAATTTAGTTTAATTATTTATTTATTCATTTATTATAATTTGCATTTATATTATATTTAAATATTTCATTTTAATTTCGAAGTTTTCAAAAATTCATTTTTCGTCTTTTTGTTTCTTGCCATTTTGCTGCAAAGCCATCTGCCATTTTTATTTATTATTTTTTATTTGTTTTTATTTTATTTATTTGTAATTCTATTTATTAAGCTATTTTAAATTCATTAAAAATATTATTTGTTTGTTTGTTTATTTATTATTTCATTCGTTTATCTCATTATTTTACTTATTCATTTTTCGTTTGTTTATATCTTGTTGCTGTTATTTACTTTTATTTATTTTATATTCTTTGATTTGTTTTTTATCATTTTTTCGCCCTCTAAATGAATTAAAAGTTCTTTTTTAATGAAATATCTTTTAATTTTAAATCAATAGCTTTTAAATTCAATCAAAAATGTTTTTTAAATTTATTTAAATGTTTTTTTGATCTAACTAAACGTCTAACTAAATGTCTTTTAACTTTAAATTAATATCTTTTATTTGTAATTAAATATCTGCCAAAAGTAATTAAATATAATTAATCGGGTTAAATATCTTAAAAAAACTGGTCAAGTACTTGTTTTAAATCCAATTAAATATATTTTTTGAATCAAACAAAATATCTTTTTTAAACTTAATTAAATATCTTTTTTAATCAAATTAAACATCTTTTTCAAGTAAATTAAGCATGCTTTTAAATCAAATTGAACACCTTCAAACCTGCGAAAAAGCCTTGAAGACAAAACCCTTTTTTAGGGTTTGGGAATTGCTGCAGGCCTCGAAGCTGCTGCAGTGGGTGGCGCGGCGCGCTGATTTTTCTTTGCCAGAAGCAACAGTTGAAAAGTTTATTTTGCTGCTGCAAAATAATTATTTAAATGTTCCTTTCCACTCCTTCAACCACGGACTCCACGTTGCACAGGTGCAGCAGCAGCAGCAGCAGCGGCAGCAGCAGCAGCAGCAGCGGCAGCAGCAGCAGCGACGGTAGTTGTTGGTGATGTTTTTGTTGCAGTGGCAGCAGCAGCAGCAGCAGTAGTGGTTGCTTTTGTAGCAGCAGCTCAGTGGCAACAGCAGCAGCAGCAGCAGCAGCAGTTCTTGTTGTTGTTGTAGCAGCAGCTCAGCGGCAACAGCAGCAGCAGCAGCATCAGCAGCAGTAGTACTAATAGTAGCAGTAGTAGTAGTAGTAGTATCTGTTGTTGTTGTTGTTGTTGTTGTTGTTGTTGTTGTTGTTGTTGTTGTTGTTGTTGTTGTTGTTGTTGTTGTTGTTGTTGTTGTTGTTGTTGTTGTTGTTGTTGTTGTTGTTGTTGTTGTTGTTGTTGTAGCAGCAGCTTAGTGGCAGCAGCAGCAACAGCAGCAGCAGCTGCTTGCTGCTTTTTCTGCTAATTGATTCACTCAGCCGGGGAATTAAATTTAAACATTCGCTATCTATTTATTTACTATTTATTTATTTGTCATCAGGTCATCACTTTAATTTGCAAAGACTATTCCTTCCAGCGATGGTTTTCCTTTGAAGACCAATTCTGGATGGTGTTGGCAGGTGAACGAGGGTTTAGGGTTTAGGGTTTAGGGGTTTAGGGCTTTTAAGGTTTCAGGTTTCGCATCCCGGGTTTCGAATTTCGGGTTTCGAGTTTCTTGTTCATTATCCCAGGTTTATTGTTTGCGGTTTAGGGTTTACTATCTGTTGTCCACGGTCTAGGGTTTAGGGTTTAGGGTTTAGGGTTAAGGGTTTAGGGTTTATAGGGTTCCGGGTTCTGCAATTCGGGTTTCGGACCTCGGGTCCCCGGTTCCTTGTTCATTGTCCCAGATCTATTATTTGCCATTTAGGGTTTACTGTTCGTTACCCACGGTTCAGCGTCCAGGGTTTAGGGTTTAGGGTTTAGGGTTTAGGGTTTGCGTGCAGCGCTGGGCCACAACGTGGGCCACCCGGGCTTTACGAACTCGGCGTTGGTGTCTTGTCGAAGCTTATGTGCTGTTTTGTTTAACGAGAAATCTGTGCTGCAGCGTTTTCATTCTTATTTGCTGCTATCGCTGCTGGAGCGCGAAGACGCAAACCTCTTTTTAGGGTTTACGCCCGAGCAGCAGCAAACCGCCAAACACCGCATCACCCGCGCCATCCTCGCCACACAGCCAGACTCACACTTCCTCCTCGCAGACTCTCTCCAAACCCTCAAAGACGCAAACCCTAATTCAGCGACTCCCGCGGCCCTCCTTGACGAGGCCACCCGAGACGCCTGCCTTATACGCGCCGGTATAGATCCCTCTTGTCCGAGGGTTTACGAGGGTTTGCGAGAATCTAAGAGGGTTTACAAGGGTTTAGGAGAGTTTATGGGGCTTATGAGGGTTTGCGAGAATCTACGAGGGTTTATGAGAGCTTACGAGAATTCACGAGGGTTTACGAGGGTTTATGAGGGTTTGGGGGGGTTTCGAGGGTTTAGGGGGGGTGCGGGCGTTGCGAGGGTTTACGAGAATTTGAAGGGGTTACGGGGGTTTAAGGGGGTTTTAAGAGGTCTAAGGGGGTTTACGGGTGGGTTTGAGGGTTTATGAGGGTTTATGGAGGTTCAAAAGGGCTTAGGAGGGTTTGGGGGAGGGTTTAGGAGGGTCTAGAAGGGTTTAGGAGGGTTTTGAAAGGCATTTTGTTATTTTGGGGTTTAGGGTTTAATCGTTACGAGGGTTTATAAAGGTTTGGGGGGGTGTATGAGGGTTTAAGGGTTTACAGAGGCTTTGGAAGACTTTCGAATAAACCCTCAAAAGGCTCCATGATTTTAGGGCTTGCGAAGGTTTATTAGGGTTTAGGGTTTAAGGAGTAGGGTCGAGGTTTTGGGTTTATTAAGATTTAGAATTTACATTTTAAGGTGGTCCGCTTGGGTATTCAGGAGTAGGGTCGAGGTTTTGGGTTTATTAAGATTTAGAATTTACATTTTAAGGTGGTCCGCTTGGGTATTCAGGGTTTAGGGTTTAGGGTTTAGGGTTTAGGGTTTGGGGTTTAGGGTTTAGGGTTTGGGTGCAGCTGACAACGCGTGGGTGCTGGCAAACTTTTCTCTTCACCGAAAATGGGGAGAGAGGATGCTGCTCGAATTGCACTTTCAGGTAGGATTTAGGATTCAGGGTTTACGGTTTAGGATTCAGGGTTTAGGGTCTAGGGTTTAGGGTTTAGGTGCATGCAGAAAAATTAATGAATTCTAATAAAGAAGTACCCTTGATGAAAAAATAAAACTTTTGTTTGTCTGGCGTCTCCAGATTGCGGGCAAAAAGGACCAGCTAAACCCTAAACCCTAAACCCTAAACCCTAGGAAACAAAAAAATAAATTAATCAAGTAATTAACTAACTGAATCTGTTGTGCTCAGAACACTCTGGAAGAGGCCTTGAAAATCCCTCAGAGCGCTCCCAACGTTGTCGTAAGCTAGGGTTCAGGGCTAAGGGTTTAGGGTTTAAGATGAAGGGTTTAGAGTTTAGGGTTTAGCTGCGAAGAGCAAACTTGGTATTTTAAATATACCCTATTTCCCTGTTCATTTGCTATCTCGAATATTCCTTTATATCTGTCTATTATGATTAATTTTAATTTATTATTTATTATTTCATTTAGTTTTTATTTTTAATTGTTTTTTATTTCTCTTTTTCCACTTCAGCTGCCCACAGAAAACTGTTTGGCCACGACGATGATTCACTACATTGGTGAGGTGTATGTACACCTCAGCTCGGGTGTCTACGGAGCTCAACTTGAGCTTAAATGAACGCAAAAAAAGGCAACTTTAGCCTCAAATGAATTATAAAACTGTTTTATTTGTTTATTTTTTTATTTATTTATTTAACAATCAATTAATCAGTTTAAACAGATTTGCATCACAAAGTGAAGCACAAGAAATTCTCCGGCGGTTTTTCGCAATTGCCGTTGGTTTGAGGTGTATGTACACCTCAGCTGCATGCACAGCTCGCGGAGAGTCTTGAATTTCGGCTACAAATGAATTTTTAAATGAAATTAAAAGTCGAATTTAATTAATTTTGTTTCTTTTTAATATTTCTGATTGGTTTTAGATAATGTCTTCGTTCCCTTCTACTCTATACTCGCCTGGTTCTTCCCCGGTGACCTCGACACGAGGGTTTGCGTCATGCAAGCCAACAGGTGATCTAGGGTTTAGGGTTTAGGGTTTAGGGTTTAAGGCCTAGGCCTTGGGCCATGGGTTCAAGGTTTAGAGGAAAAACCCAAGGGCCTCCTAGGAGCGCTGAGGGCTTAGAGTTCACGGTTTAAGGTTTAGGGTTTAGGGTTTAGGGTTTGTGGTTTGCAGCGCCACGTGGGAGCGGATGCGGCAGGACAGCGCGAGCAGCGAGGCCGTGCCGGGGGGCGAAGAAGCAAAAGAAATGCGGCTGCTGTCTTTGCTGCAGCAGCTGCGAGCAGCAGAAGCAGAAGTGCAGCAGCAAAGTTTGAAAAAGATAGAAGAGGAAGCAGGAGAGCAGCAGTTCATAGACTGCTACCAGTACGACGAACAGCCCTACAGGCTCCTCCTCGGTGCGCTCCGAGGGTTTAGGGTTAAGGGTTTAGGGTCTAGGGTTTAGGGTTTAGGGTTTAGGGTTTGCGCCTGGGGTGTACTGTGGTTTGGAGCAGTGCATGGCTCAGCGGCTCAGCCGCTGGAGTTCAGGGTCCAGCGTTTAGGGTTTAGGGTTTAGGGTTTAGGAATTGTCGAGAGGCCAACGCACGCGGACTGGCCTGCTGCTGCTGCTGCTGCTGCTGCAGAGGAGCAGCAGCGGCTGCTGGAGGAGCAGCAGCGGAAGCAAGACGAGCTGGAGCTGCAGCGAGAGCTGTTTTTAGAAGCAGCGAGAAAGGCTGAAGAGCAGCAGCAGCTAAAAGAAGAACAAGAAAAGAGAGAAAGAGAAGAACAAGAAAGAAAAAGAAAAGAAGAAGCAGAAGCTCAACAGTCAGAAAAGGGTTTAGGGTTTAGGGTTTAGGGTTTGGAACAGAAGGGCAGAAAGGGGGAAACGTCACTAGTATTGCATAAAGCTGGGCCTGCATATAAGTACATACATAAGGGTTTAGGGTTTAGGCTTCAGGGTTTAGGGTTTATAAGTGAGCATTAAATTCAGGCGCCGTCGCGCAGAGCGGCGTCGGCGGCGGGCGGAGGCTGGCAGCGACAGCAGCATAAGCAGCAGCAGCAGCAGCGGCAGCAGCAACAGCAGCAGGTGCGCCTCTGACGGGGAGCAGCAGAGCAGCAGCAGCAGCAGCAGCAAAGAGAAGCAGCGGGTAAGTTCTCCAGTTGCTGAGGGTTTCCGCAACGTTCTTGAGAAGGAGATTTCGCGCAGCCGCAGGTATTCGCAGCAAGCAGCAGCAGCAGGAACAGCAGCAGCAGCAGCAGCAGCTCCAGCTGCAGCGGACGACCGCGCAGCACTGGGGGGCCCCCGGGGGCCCCCCGAAGGCCCCCGAAGCCCCGGGGGGGCCCCTGAGGCCCCTGGGGGTCCCCAAAGTACCCGGGGAGGCCCCCGGGGAGGCCTTGGGGCCCCTCCCTAGCAACTTAATGGAAGAACTTGAACCCGAAATTGAACCCTCGGGGGGCCCCCTAGGGTTTGAAGCAGATGTGCAGGCTGTGGCTACGTTGCTGGCGAGCAAAATAATAGAAGTGACTGCAGAGGGCAGCAGCAGGGAGCAGGAGCCCCAGACCAGCAGCAGCAGCAGCAGCAGCAGCAGCAGCAGCGGTGGCGGGAAGGATGGGGCTGCGCCGGGCGCAAACGACGGAGGCGCGGCTGCAGCACCAGCAGACCAGCAGCAGCAGCAGCAACAGCAGCAGCCGCAGCCGCAGCCGCAGGAACAACAGCAGCAGCAGCAACAGCAGCAACAGCTACAGCAGCAGCCGCAGCAGCCGCAGCAGCAGCAGCAGCAACAACAACAGCAACAACAACAACAAAATGCGCAGCAGCAAGCGCAGCGGCAACAAGTGCAACAGCAACACCAAGCGCAGCAGCAACAACAACACCAAGAGCAGCAGCAGCAGCAGGGAGCGCAGCAGCAGCAGCTAATCCAGAAGCAACAGCAAGCGCAGCACCAGCAGCAGCAACAGTCGCAGTACCAGCAGCAACCACAGCGTCAGCAGCAGCAACTGCAGCAGCAACAGCAGTTGCAGCACCAACAGCAATCGCAGCAGCAACAGCAGTTGCAGCAGCAACAGCAATCGCAGCAGCAACAGCAGCAGCAACAGCAGCTCCAGCAGCAACAGCAACTGCATCAGCAGCAACAGCTCCAGCAGCAACACCAACAGCAGCAACAGCAAATGCATCAGCAACAGTTGCAGCAGCAACAACTGCAGCAGCACCAACTGCAGCAGCAACAATTGCAGCAACATCTGTTGCAGCAGCAACAAACGTATCAGCATCAACAGCAGCATCATTTGCAGCAACAAGCGCAGCAACAACAGCAGCAGGCGCAGCAGCAGCAGCACAGCCCCGCAGCCGTAGCAAGCACAGCAGCTGCCCCTACAGCAGCAGCAGCAGCAGCAACGCTGGAGGCCACAATACCGCCTGCAGCAGCAGCAGCAGGAGCGCTGCAGGCAACGATCTCACCGGCAGCAGCAGCAAACTGGACAGCAGCAGCAGCAGCAGTCCCAGAAGAAGCAGCAGCAGACTGGGGCGCAGCAGCTGCAGCAGCCCCAGAGGCAGTAGCAGCAGCAGCAGCAGCAGAAGGCATTGAGCTGCAGCTAGACCAGTATGGATTTGTCTATGATGAACATGGCTTTGCTTATGACGCCCAGGGAATCTGCAGAGGCTACTTTGGAGGAGACGGGACTTTCTATTACTTCGAAACGGAGCAGCAGCAGCAGCAGCAGCAGGAAGAGCAGCAGCAAGAGCAGCAAATGCAGCAGCAGCAGCAGCAGGACCAGCAGCAGCAGCACCAGGACCAACCGCAGCAGCAGTGATGCGGCAAAGCAGCGGTTTCAGGAAAAGTCGGCAGCAGCAGCAGCACCAGAAGCAGCAATAGCAGCAGCAGCAGCAGCAACAGCAGCAGCAAAGAGAGGATTGCCGCGCTGCTTCCCCCCACAATCAAACAGCGCCATAATTGACTATCTACACTCCGCCCTGCAGCAATGTGTCCGTCAGCTAGCCATACTCACTAGCTAGCTAGCTAGCTAACTAACTAACTTACTTACTTACTAGCTAGGTAGCTAGCTAGCTAGCTAGCTAGCTGGCGGGACTCAGCGGCAGTTAGCAGCTGCGCAGCTCGCGAAGGCAGCCTCAACCACTTTAAGACCAAAATGAAGAAACAATACAGCTAGCTATGAGAGCTATGGCTAGCTGCAGCTAGCCATAGCCCTCTTGCTGTAGCTATTTCTGACTAGCTATGGCTAGCTAGCCGTAGCTAGCTGTAGCTAGCTGTGGCTAGCTGTAGCTAGCTGAAGGCGTATAAGAAGAAAAGGAGAATTTGTTTTGTTTAGTTGCGGCGCTGCTAGAATGAGGTGTCTGTACACCTGGGGCCTGCGTGAGTGGCCCCCTAGAACATTTGCTGCTGCTACTGCTGCTGCTGCTGCTGCTTCTGCCGCTTCTGCTGCTGTTTAAGCGCCGCCGGGGAGATAAAAGAAACCAAAAAGGAGATAAGAAAAAAACGAAGCAAAAGAAAGAAATGAAAGAAGCAAAGGGGAGACAAAATAGAGGAGTAAAACAGCAAATTAAATCAAAAGAAACAAATAAAAGAAACAAATAAAAAGAAAGGGAAAGGTAAAAGATAAAATCCCCTTCAGCAGCAAAAGTCCTACATCAGCAGCGCAGCAGAGCCGTCGAGGCCCAGCAGCTTTGTTGCGTCTTTTCGATTTGCCTCTGCAGCAGCAACAGCAGCAGCAACAGCAGCAACAGCAGCAGCAGCAGCAGCAGCACAAAACAGATCAGTGGTGTACAGACAACGCATCCTTTCAGCGCCGCAGCCAAACAAATTCAAATTGTCTCTTTTCTGCTTTATTTGATCAATTAATTAATTTAATTACTTAATTGAGTAATTAATTAATTTAAATAAATGATTTATTTATTAACTTATGTAACTTTTTCATTATTTTATTTATTTTCAATTTTTCTTCCTGGGGCCTTCCGGTGTACATACACCTGAGGGCGCCGCGGTGTCTCGGCAACTTGGCCGGGCGGCTCCGGCGAATTTTTGCGGATTTTTTGCATTTAAATTGCAATTTTGACTTTAAAATAATAAATAAATAAATTACTTTGAATTTAAATGTATAATAAATGAAAAAATAAACAAAATTCGCCATTTAAATCCAACTTACCCGCACACCACGCCTCCACATTCCCCCGCAGCAAACTCATCACCATCACCACCCGCCGGCTCTCCTCCGTGTCCCTTCAAAACAAACAAGCAAACAAATAAATAAATAAATGAATAAACAAATAATAAACAGGAATAATAATAATAATAAATAATAGGTAAATACTAAATAATTGATAAATAATGAATAAATGATGCAGGAGTTGAAATAGTGGTAAAGAATAAAAGAAAGTAAAATTGGCAAACAACAACTGATAAATAAATGGCAATTAATAAATGAGTTCTAAAGAGAAATAAAAAATGCATTAAAAAATAAATTTATAAGGATGCAAAGTGTGTTTAGGGTTTAGGGTTTAGGGTTTAGCGTTTGCCTACGAAATGTGGACGACGTTCTCGACTGCTTCTCTGAACTGAGCTGCCAAGGCGTTTATGGCTTGCTCCGCCCCATCGGGCTCATCGTGCAGCAACACTGCAGCAGCAGCAGCAGCAGCAAGAGCAGCAGCAGCAGCAGCATATCACGGAGCGGCAGCAGCAGCAGCAGCAGCTTATTACTAAGCAGCTGCCGCAGCGGCAGCAAACCAGCATCAGCACAAAACGCCTCTAGCGCCTTCCACACCAGCCGCAGCAACACGACCACAGCAGCAGCAGCAGCAGCAGCAGCAGCAGCGGACCTGCGTAGTTGAGCACGAGTCCCATTTTGAGGGAAAGAGGCACTTGGTCTTCAATGTCCGTTTGACTTTGTTCTTCCGCTTCATTTATTTCTTTTTGGTTTTGTTGCAAAAGAGATAAAGCAGTTCTGTAAAGTTCTAAACTCATTTTTCTGAACTCCTCCACTTCTTCCCCGTCCGTCGCAATCTGCAGCCAGGTGTACGTACACCCCAACGCCGCAGCAGCAAACCAAACGCAGCAAAAGTCAAAAAGCAAAGCAAATCCACTCAATGCAAATCAAAACCACAATCTTTAAAAACAAAATTAAAACCAGCAGCACTTCAGGTACACTGCAGCAGCAGCTTCAGGTGTACATACACTGCAGCAGCAGCTTCAGGTGTACATACACTGCAGCAGCAGCTTCAGGTGCACATGCACTGCAGCAGCAGATTCAGGTGTACATGCACTGCAGCAGTAGCTTCAGGTGTACATACACTGCAGCAGCACAAGGGCCAAGTGGACTTGTCCCTCTGCGGTGTACGTACACCTCAAATAAAAGGCAGACTCGAGATGCCAACAGAGAACTCAGGTGTACGTACACCCCAGAGTGCAAAAAAAGAAATGAAAAAGGCATTTCTTTTTGTTACTTCACAAGATTAAAAAGAAATTAATAAGAGAAATAAATAGGAAAGAAAAAAAAGCAAAAAGAAAAATGAAATAAAGATTTAAAGAGCAATCCAAAATGAATTGTATAAACACCTGAGCTGCGTAGCGCGCAACGTCAGCGTCCAGCTGCAAATAGAACACCTTCGCTTCCTGAGAAAGCAAACACAAACCCTAAACCCTAAACCCTAAACCGTACTAAACCCCAACCCCTTAACCCTAAACCCTAAACCCTAAACCCTAGCAGCAATCTGTTCCTCCGTTGAACGACTTCTGCCCGCACGGGATGTCCCTCTACAGGCCCCCAGCAACCCCCTAGGCCCCAAAAAAGTCAGGGTCTAGGGTTTAGGGTTTAGGGTTTAGGGTTTACGGTGGAGTCTGCGTTGGGGAGGAGCATGGCTTTGACGACTCTGTGGATTTTTCTGGAGAGGTCCTGGACTTCTTTGATAAGTTGCTTCAAAAAGAATTCAATTCTTTTTTGAAAATAAGCAGCAAAAGGCAGCAGCTCTGCTGCTGCTGCTGCTTCCATTAGCTGCTGCGGGATGGGCACTCCGCGGCTCAGCGCTGCTGCGGAGTCCGGCGCGATCCCGCTGCTGCTGCTGCTGCTGCTGCTGCTGCTGTCTGCGCCGCTGCTGCCGAAGAGGTCCCCTGAGCTTTCCTCTGTCCCGCTGCTGGAGGAGTCGTCTCTGTCTGCTGCTGCTGCTGCTGCTGCTGCTGCTTGCGCGCGCTCCAGCGCTGCTGCTGCTGCTGCTGCGTTCTGCTGCCGCTGCTGCTGCACCTTGTGCTGCAGCACCAAATTCCGTGCTGCACCCACGCCCCTCGTCAGCGCTGTGTCTGCTGCTAGCTGCCCCGCTTCCTGCGGAGAGACTCCTGCTGCAGTGAGTGCTGCAGCAGCAGCAGCAGCAGCCAGCTGCACTGCAGCAGCAGCTCCCTTCTCACCAGCAGCAGACCAAGCAGCAGCAGCAGCTTTCATTGCAGCTCCCATTGCAGACACCATTTGGTAAGACACTTGACGGTCAGTAACCAAACCCTTCACGGTGTTGGCCTGCAGCGCAGCACCCCAAAGCACCTAGGGTTTAGGGTTTGGGGTTTAGGGTTTAGGGTTTGGATGCCTCCGCTAAGAGCCTTTACATAGTTTTGGGGTTTAGGGTTTGTTCAGTCCGAACGGTCTTCTGAAAAAGGGGTGGGGAATAATTCAGCGCTTGAAGTTCCGGGTTTAGGGTTTAGGGTTTAGGGTTTAGGGCTTACTAGCAGCTCGCGGTGTTTTGCAGACAAAACAGGGCGCATTCTAATGGCCTCCTTGAAGGCCTGGAAGATCTCTGCGAAAGGAGGCGCACGAGTGTTTGAATATTTAGGACTTGTGAACTACGGTTTAGGGTTTAGGGTTTAGGGTTTAGGGTTTGTCGCACCCTCTTTGGGCCTGCAGTGTGCAGTGACTTCGATCTTGGCCTGCGCCTCATAGTAAGCTGAATTAGGCTCATCATCAGTGGAGCCAGAGGGCTGCCAGGCGACAGTTCTGGGTCTGTGTTGCTGCTGCAGCCGCAGCTGCTCCAGCTGCTGCTGCTGCAGCTGCTGCTGTTGCAGCTGCTGCAGCTGCTGCTGCTGCAGATGTTGCAGCTGCTCGTGAGCTTGCTGCTGCCTCTGGAAGTCCGCGACTGCATGCGCCGGCTGCTGCAGCAGCCGCGGCAGGAAAGCTGCTGCTGCTGCTGCATCGTTTGCCTCGCCGGGCCACCACGGGCCTCTGCCCGTGGCTCCAGAGGCCATGGGCTTTGCTGTGGTTCCTGCGGAGGCGAGTTGGCTGCAGATCGCGGGCGTTTCGGGCGAAGCGCGGGATGTTGAATTGCGGGAAAGCTGGCGAAAGATCTCCGGAATACCCGAAATTCGGAAGAAAATGTGAACTGCAGACGTAAAAGGGTCTTAATAAGGATAAGATGAGGGTTTAATTCGGTCGCGGAAGGAAATGGTGAAGAAGTTGCATCGATGGTCTGTGCAGGTGGTGTTCAGGTGTACGAACAGTCGACTAGCGATGCTCGGCATGGAAAACGGGAGGGCTGATCCTCCCAGTAAACGTTTGGATATGAATTTGAAATGACTCCAGTGACTTGAATTGACAAAAAATAATAATTTGAGAACTTGAATTCCCGAAAACGGCAGAACATGAAGGCCCAGGGCCCCGAGAAACACCACCGCGCGACCCCTCGAGACCGAACCCCTCGCCGCGGAAACCCGCAGCAGAAAACCCCCAGAGTTCAATTGTCTTAAAATCTTTTGGCATTAAAACACAAAATCTGTCTTATATTTTCCAGAAAGAAGTTCGTTTCCCCGCGCATCCCCGCGGCCTGCCAGACCTCCACCGCACGGGCTGTTCTACACCCCAAACCCTAAACCCTAAACGCTAAACCCTAAACCCTAGAGGCTCCCGCTGGCTGTATCCGCTGCAACTAAACACTAACAAGGCGCATGCAGCATTTTCAAACTGCAGAAGAGGCCTCTGGGGAAGTATGTGCAGCCCTCCACCCCCTTTCCAACTTATTTCCTTCTAAATGATTTATTTCAATCCATTTTCTTTCTCTCCAGTTTTTCTTCTCTGCAAAACCCTTCTCTTGGCAGACAGAAGGAACCCCTGACTTGCAAAATGGAATGAGAAATGGCAACAAATCAAGAAGCTCTTCAATTTATTTTTGAAGCAGCAGCCTGTTTGCTGCTGCCGTCCAGCGGCCACTCAGAGGCCCTTCCAACGAAGCAGCAGCCCGCGCCGCCGGTAGATCAACTTCTGCTGCTGCTGTTGCTATTGCTGCTGCTGCAGCTGTTGCCACTGCTGCTGCTGCTGCTGCTGCTGTTGCTGCTCACTTTACTGGCGGTGCATCTACTTCCCCAAAGTCTTCACCTGGAGCATTTTGCTGCGGCTGAGGCATTCTTGCTCGCAGCAGCTGCGGACTCTACTGAGGCCTCGAGGCTGCGTGGCGAACTAGATGTATCTCTAGAGAAGAAAAATAAAACAGAAGAAATAAAACAAAATAAAACGAACAAAACAAAATAAGAAATGCCTTCACAGAAAGAAGTAACTAACTTGACGTTTTAAAAACAAGCCGTGTTCGCCGCGCGCACCCAGCACGAGGTGTCTGTACACCTGAAGCGCCGTCGCCCGGAGAAAGCCGGCGACGCCTCCGCTCCTCCATTTCATTTATCTTTTTTCTTTTTGTGCTTTCTGTTTTAATGTTTTAAAACAAAAAGTCCAAAAAGGATTTAATTCCACTTATTGCCATTGTCGTTTATTTTCTTCTTCGGCGCCCCTGAACTTCCACCAAATGAACTCAACTTTATTTCCACATATTTCCAGAAATGAAATACTTCAATTCACTTCCAGAAACTGGATAGTTCAACTTATTTCTAGAAATTAATCACTTCAACTTATTTCTAGAAATTAAATCTTCCAATGCACTTCTGCTGCACCCCACGCAGCGCAGCAGCAGCAGCAGGAAGGCCTCCGCCGCCGTCTTCAATCCTTCTTGAATTTGCCTTTTTTCTTTCCTTTTCTTTCTTTTTCTTTCTGTTTAATTCTCCGCCGCAGCTGCTGCCTCTGGGCCTCTCAGCTGCAGCCGTCTCTCTCTCCACGCTGCGCCTCCGCCACTGAATAATTCAAAACTTGTTTTCCCGTTTCTCTTTTCTCCTTTTTATTTTGTTTTATTTATTTGTTGTAATTTCTGTTCCGATATCCTTCAGCCTCCTTCACCTGCGCTGCAGTTAGAAGATCGAATTGCCTGCAGCGAACATTTGCAAATTCAAAAGAGCGAAAAACCAAAAACCTGAAATTAAGAAAAACGCCCCAGCAAGGCCCAGCGGCTGGGGCGTGCGTACACCCCACCCACCACCCCCAGCTGGGGCGCTCGCAGCGGCCGAACTTGAACGTTATGAAAAAGCAAAAACGTGGATTTCAACAAGACTTGCGCAACAAACGCGCCAGCTGGAAGCCCCCAGCCCAAAGCCAGCGTCCACGCTAGGTTTCGGAAGAGGAGCGCGTTCAAAACAGCTGGACTTGGGGCAGAAGAGAAAAAAAGGAACGAATGAAAAACTGGTGGGCCGACAGCCACGGCGAACCGCTGGGCAGTCCCAGCTGTCTGTACAGACCGGAAGCCGCGCGGGGCGGAGAAGGCGTGGGTTGGAGGTTTGGAGGCGGAGAAAGGGCTGACCTTGTTCCTTTTCCTTGGCGAGCATTTCGTAGTACTGGTAAATGATGGTGACTGCCAAGAGAATGCCAGTTCCGCTTCCGATGGCGCCGAGGAAGTCCGCAATGATGGTGAGGGCGCCGATGCACATGCCGCCGAAGGCGGCGGCGGTGGGGATGTACCTGTTCAGGACCTGCGGGCAGGCGCAGCAGCGGGAAGCAGCTGGGCAGCAGCGGGAAGCAGCTGGGCAGCAGCGGGAAGCAGCCACACTGAAGCGAAAGGCAGGGAAGCTGCGGCGGCTGGAGGGGGAGTCTTCCGCAACGAGCGCAAGCTGGGGAGCGGGGGACGCGGGGTGTACAGACAGCGCGGGAGGCGCGGCACCTGGACGAGGGAACTGTCGCGGTAGCCCTTCATGACCATTTGCTGGTCGCGGAGCTGCTTGGCGACGTCCCGGGAACTGGAGCCCGAAACTTCGATCCAAGTCTTGGAAAACAAGGCGCAGGACACCAAGACGAAAGTGATGTACACGAAACTGTGCACGGGGTCCTCGAGAATGGAGCCGAAAGACCCCGGCGGCGAGATGTAGTAGGCAATGCCCCCCACCGGCACGGAGTGGCCGCCGGCGTCCACCTCCTGCCACTGGCCCAGCAAGTTGACGAGCACGTTGTGCTTGAAGCGGCGGTAGAGCAGCTGCGAAAGGAAGTACAAGTTGGAGACCAGCGCGGTCTGCAGAATGATGGGAATGTTGCTGGTGTAGAAGAGCTTGATGGGGTAGCTGCCCTGCTGCCCGCGCACGCGCTGGTACTTCACCGCCAGGTCCACGCGGAAGCCCTGGAAGTAAATCACTATCAGAAACACCAGCACCGTCGCCAGCAGCGAAGTGATGTTGGGCGCGTTCGACCTGTAGAACGCCTCCTTCAGCGCCGCCAGGTTCGAGCTTTTCGTGAACAGGCAGTGGAACAGCGCCACCAGCGCGCCCTCGAACTCCGTGCCTTTTCCCGTCTTTATTGTCGTCGGGCTGAACGCCTGCAGCGCACGGGGCACACTGGGCTGCGGCGCCTGCACACGCTGCTGCTGCTGCTGCGGCTGCTGCTGCTGCTGCTGCGGCTGCGGCTGCACCTTCCAGACGATGGTTTCGCAGATGTTCGTCGCGATGAAGAGCGAAATGCCGCTGCCCAGCCCGTAGCCCTTCTGCAGCAGCTCGTCCAAAATTATGACGACGACGCCGGCGAAAAACAGCTGCAGAATTATCAGCAGCGCGCTCCCTGCAAACACCAGTTCGACTCAACCCAGTCAATTAAGTCCATTCTCACCAACACCGTTGTTATTGTCGCTCTTTTGTTGTTATTGCTATTAAGCGTGGCACTTGTTGAGGCCGAAGCGGGACCAACGGACCCAGTTGCCGGGGGAATGGAAACAACTCGAAACCACAAATCCACAAAACCACCCACCCGCTCCCAGCTCCGAGACCGGGCCGTACATGCCGCTGATGACGTAAGCGACGGCCTCCCCAATGGTGATCAGCAGCGCCAAGACTGTCCCCAACCAAGCAGCAAACAGCCGCTTGCGCGTCCTCAAAACCAATTCCACGAAAACAACAAATCCACTCGGGCCCAACCGCCGACAAACCCGCCCGCCAGAGACACCACTCCAGCGCAATCCCCCGGACAATCAAACCCAAGGACCCGCGCCCCTCCCGGCAGGGGCCTACGGTTTAGGGCCTAGGGCTTAGGGTTTAGGGTTTAGGGCCTAGGGCTTAGCGTTTAGGGCCTAGCGTTTAGGGCCTAGGGTTTAGCGTTTAGGGCCTAGGGTTTAGGGCTTAGGGCTTAGGGCGTAGGGTTGAGGGCCTAGGGTTGAGGGCCTAGGGTTGAGGGCCTAGGGTTTAGGGCCCAGGGTTGAGGGCCCAGGGTTGAGGGCCTAGGGTTGAGGGCCTAGGGTTTAGGGTTTAGGGCCTAGGGTTTACGCTTCTGGGCGCCCTGGAAGAGCGCGCGGTCCTCGCGGAGGCTCTGGTCCACCTGGATGATCCGCGAGCCCGCGAGCAGCTGCATGACCATGCCGCTGGTGACGATCGGCGAGATGCCAAGTTCCATCAAAGTCCCGCGGTTCGACGCGAGGATGACGCGCATCCAGTAGAAGGGGTCTGCGCCGCGGCCGCCGCGGATGCCGAAGAGCGGAATTTGGCAGCAGACCAGAAAGACGGCGAGCGCCAGCAGCGTCCACAGCACCTTCTCGCGGAAGAGCACCCGCCGCTCGGGCGCGTGCACCTCGGGCAGCACGCACATCGCGGGCTTCACCAGCGACAGGAAGCGGACTGCAGCAGCAGCAGCAGCAGCAGCAGGGGGGGGGTGCTTGCAGCAGCAGGGGGGGGAGGGGTGCTTGCACTAGCAGGGGCGGGGGGGGAGGGTGCTTGCGGCCGCGGCACCAGCGCGTGCAGCGGCGCTGGGAGCGTTTCTGGAGCCGCTTGCAGGGGAGTGCTTTGTCCACTGCTCCTGCTCCTGCTCCTGCTCCTGCTCCTGCTGCTGCTGCTGCTGCTGCTGCTGCTCGTGAGCAGCGACAAGTGTCTCGGGCGTCGGGGACTTACTGCCTTTTGCCATTTTGCGTGGAGACGCGAGACTCAGGAAAAACGGGAGGGAGGAGGGCGGAGCGCAGGCGGAACGCCCCGCGAGCTGCTGCTGCGCTGCTCCGCTGCTGCTGCTGCTGCTGCTGCGCTGCGCTGCTGCTCGGCGCCACAGCGGGGCCTGCGAAGAAGGCGCTTTTCCAAAAGAAAACAAAAACACTTTTCTCCCAACAGACGCGAAAGAACGCCGGCTCCCCGCCGCCCCGGCACGCGCAGAGACATCGCAGCGCCGCGCGGTGGCTGCTGCTGCTGCTGCTGCGGCTGCGGCTGCGGCTGCGGCTGCGGCTGCGGCTCCGCAGAGGCGCCGCCCGCGCCGCCCGTTCCCCGCCCCTCTTCGCCTTTCGCCCAGCTGCCACTAGTATTTCCTCTTTTTAAATCTTCTTTAAAAGAAGCCGCAGCAAACGGCCCGCCCGCGGGGCGGGCTGTTTGCTGCGGACCGCCCTGCGCTGCTCTCGCTGCAGCAGCAACGCAACACGCTCCCCCCGCCTCGAGCCCTTCATGTCGCTTTTCTTTTCATTCGTCTTTTTGTCTTTTTAGGTCATGCTGGCCCTTTCACGGTGCACGCACTGCAGCAGCAGCAGCAGCAGCAGCAGCTGCGGCAGCAAGCCGAGCCATCCTCGCCCGAGACCGCGAGTCGGATACTTCCTCCTTAAAATGCAAATCAAATTAAACTCTCTTCTTTAAATTCAAATGCTCCGCCATTTATTCCCAGCCATCTCAACAAGCAAGCTTCCGCTTTCCGCAGACACCCCCGTAACCGCCGGTCTTGTCTTGCGGTCTTCCTTTCCACGACCGCAGCCCCCGGCCTTGAGACCCCTCTTTGCGGACAAAAGAGGAAATTAATTTTCAAAATAACAATAAATAAAACTGCTAGTTTTTATTCTGCACAGACACTTCACGCGCCGCCCACGGCGTTGCAAATTCGGGACAGAAAGCGCCGAGTGGCCGCGCTCCTGGGGTGTACGTACACTGCAGCCTTTCCTCCTTTCGCAACTTTCGACTCCACACTCAGGCAGAAACCGCACAAGTATATCTGTTGAATTCGGGGGCCAAAACTGGCCAGGAAGTGGCTCTAATGCCTCCAATCTTTTCAATTTAAACAGGAATGCAACTTGCCAAAATGCAAGTAGTTTTCATTCCTTTTCACTCCTGCCGAGGCGGCTCCAGCCCTGCAAAAAGCACTTAAGAGAAATTTCCTGCAACACGGGCGCGCCGCTGCGGACTGCGCAGTTTGGATTTAATTCAGAATTAAATTATTGTTTTGTTTAATTGTTTAATTGCATTTAATATTTTTAAAGCTTTTCATTCACTCTCAGGCTTGGCATCCTGCGCACTGTCGAGAGAAAGCTCAAGTCCAAACATTTCCCTAACAGCTCAACAGAAGCAGCAAAGTGCAGAAACAACTGCCTCAAGGGCTTTGGAAATATCATCTATTTAATTCAGTCTTTTACTGAATTATTACCATTACTCTTATTATTATTAGTGTTATTATTAGTACTATTATTGTTATTGTTATTATTATTGTTACTATTGTCATTGCTATTGTTACTATTATCATCATTCACGAGCCTGCGTTTCGTGTGCATCCACTCGTGTCTCTGTGGCGACTACATTTAGCTTTAAATTCCGCCAAATTCAGAATTTTTTTGAATTCAATTTAATTATTTTTGCACGGATTGCATTCTATTTTCATCTTGTTTTCCTTTTTCTGCTTTTTAAGCCTCAAAAGTGCAGTTCTAATTCCATTTATTTCTTCCCAGTTTTATTCTTTTGCTTGCGCTTCGGCGCGCTGTCTCACAGAGATGCGCATACACCGCAACTCGGGCTCCGGAGGAAACAAAATTGAATTGGATTTGACTTCGCCTAATTTTGGCCTCCAATAAAAAAATTAAAGTAATTTAATTAAATTAGTTTTATTATTTATTTTACAATTTAAAACAAATTAACAGAAAAAAGTGCTGCTAAACCCGCAAATACTGACACTCAGAGCCACTATGCAAATACAATTCCACAGAAGCCTCTCCTGACAAATAACTTCGCTGCTGTCTCTACTTAAAAAGAAGTTAATGAAAAGTAAATAATTCTATTTCAATAAAGATATCCCCGCCGCTTCGCTGTGCTCACGGAGCTCTGGGGGAAAAGCAGAAATAATGTGGAAAGGAAATAAAGGAATTGGAAATTAAGAATTAAAAGTTGAAATTTAAATTATAATTCAAAAAGTTAAAGTTGGAAGTCTGCATGCAGCTTGTGGGTCACTTTTGTCGATGACAGCCAGCGAAATTCAAGCTTCAGAAAACGAAATAACTGAGCCTTTCACTTTTCTAAATTATTCAAAAAGTGCAAATTCAAGAATTAAAGCCAATTCAAGTGTCTGTACACAGTGCATTCATCTGTTTGAGTTCATTGCAAAATAATTGTTGAATTTTTTAAAAGCAGAAACAAAACAAATGAAACGAAAAGGAAAAGTAGGAATTCTCACCCCCTTGACAATTCTTTTCTGCTTTTTTTACTTCAAATTTCTTTTTAACTGAAGTTTAGACAGGTATATTTCAGCAAAGATTTGTTTTCATTCTTTTCTTTCGTTTATATTGCTGCTGAGCCCTCGCCAGGGGGCCCAGCAGGATATAAATAAATGAAATAAAAATGCAAATTGCACCTCTATAATTTTCATTTCTGTGAAAAATTAAAATTTTAGTTCTTTCGAAAAGCCCAGGTGCCATTTTCTTGCTGCAGCCCAACGCCCCGTTTGCAGCCCCAAAGAAATGCATAAAGCCGGTTTGCAATTAAAGGCTCAGATGGATTTTAAAGATATTTCAGAAACTCTAAACAAATAATATAAACACAATTCATATTAATTTAGAAATATATACTGTTTTAATATGAAGATGTACAGAGTTCTACCCATATATACATATATGTATGCATGTGTGTGTGTATATGCATACATTACTCGCATGCAGCGGCAAATGCTCTCTGCTGTGTTTTAATCGAACTTTAGTCTTCACAAATATAACACATGGCATTTAATTAAACATCTCTCACTCTCCTTTTTACCTTTTTGGGGAATGTGAAGGAAATTCAGATATGAAATTCTTGAAATGCTTTCTTCAACTTTCCTTTCCCGGAAGCTAGTACGATTTAAACCCCCCAGCGGGGGCCACAAAAGGCAATTTATTCAATTTTTCGCAATTAATGATTATAACTGGGTTTGTTTAATGGCGAAAAACTGCAGCTTCTTTTACAAGTGCTTAATCTGAAGGTTTTGTGCATCTCTGCAGCGGGAAAGCGACACGGGAACCTGCGACGAGGCACCTAATGACTCTTTTCTTTTCTTTTTTTCCTCATTTGAAATAAGATTCGCATCCATGCAACTCAATAAAGACACAAAATAAATATTGCAAATGATTTGAGAATCAAAGTGCTGCTACTGCACCGGCGGAAATAGTCTGTCGTCGAGAAAGTTGCACATACACCTGAAACGCGCCGATCCACCGCGCGAAAGAAAACAAGATGAATTCGAATTTGAAGACCTTTCTTGCGTTTCAAATTTGATCATTATTAAAAAAGACTTAAAAGGACATTTGCTTTTACCCAGAAATGCGCGTGTTCTATTGTTTCTGTCACGCTTTCCTGGTTGTTTCTTATGCGGAGAGCTCAAGACTGAAAACGCGGGAAACTGCCGCAGCTCTGCATCCTTTTGCCGAGGGTATGGCGAATTTGGATTGTCGTTTGTTCTGAAATGTCTTTTAAATGGTATTTTTTTTTAATTTGGACTTTGGCAGATGAGGAGCAGGCAGAAGCAGCAGAACGCGAAGGAAGCACGGCGGGTGAGCGCGCTGGCGTGAGCGCCGCTGCTGCTCGTTTTTGAAGTTAAAAGTTTTTGCTGCTGCAGCGGGAGCGTGGAGAGCGCCTTACGGAGTGACGGAGACGGTGAACTGGGCGTTTTGCTGCTGCGCGTTGCTGCTGCTGCTGCTGCTGCAGCTGCTGTTCAAGTCTGAAAACGGCACATGCAGGACCCCGAAGACACAGTGCTCGCCCACAGCCTCTACGACCCCCACTTGGAGCCTCAGGAAGCTGATGGAGAACTTGAAGACTCTTCAATGTTGCCTTTTAAAGGAGTGGGATTTGAAGTGGAGAAGAGGGACCAGAGAGCAGCAGGTGAGTGCAGCAGCAATTGCAGCAGCGCTGCGCTGCCTCAGCGCCGCCGTTGCCCCAGACGACGCTGCAGCAGCAGCAGCACCGCCCAAGCATGTCAGTTTGCTGCCACTCTCTGCTGCTGCTGCTGCTGCAGCCAACTGAGGCCCCCAACAGAAACGACGAAGCAAGCAGCAAACGAAGAAACACAAAGGTGCTGCTTCCCCCTCTCTTTTCTTTTTTCCGTTTCTTTATTTCCAAGAACTTCCTCAGTAACATTTCTTTTTGCATTTATCTCGATCCAAGTGCATGCGCACATTACTGCTGCTGCTGCAGCAGCAGCAGCAGCAGCGAGCACGCTTTGCGCAGCAAGGTGAGAGCAGCAACATAGGCGCCCAGTGGGCGTGTTGAGGCCCTTTGCTGCAGCTGTTGAAGAGGCCGCAGCAGCAGCAGCAGCAGCAGCAGCTGCTGCTGCTGCTGCTGCTGAACAAGAAGACGAGGAGTCTTTCGCAGAAGCTGAAAGCGAAGGAGAAGTAAATTAAACTACTTTTGATTTAAAATAATTTTTAAAAAAGGATTTAGGCGACGGAAGAAGAAGAATTAGAAAAGGAAGAACAAACCGACGAACAAGAAGAAATGCAGCACGGTGAGCTGCTGCTCTACTTGCTGCTGCTGCTGCTGCTGCTTTTATCTGCTGCTGCTGCTGCTTCTAGTTGCTGCTGCTGCTGGCTGTTTTGGCTGCTGCTGCTGCTCCGGCTACGTCGTGCTGCGGCTGCGGTGTGTGTGCAGCCTTCTTTTTTTTCTGTTTTGCATATTTAAAGAAAAGTTGCATTTTTTAATGAATTAAAAGGCACTTTAATGCATTTTATTGATTCTCATTACTTAAAGAAAAGTTGCATTCTTTTAAATGAGTTAAATGGCACTTTAAGGCATTTCATTAATTTCATGTTTCCAAATTTGCTGCTGCAGATCTGGAGCAAAAGCTGCAGGAGGCTGCTGGTGAGGAAGCAGCAGCACTTGGTTTTATTCGCTTCTGGCGGGCCAAGAAGGGGAATTATAATTTAAAAGGAAACAAATATTACTTGATATCCATTTGTTGTTTTATCTGCTGCTTTAAAACAAAAACAACAAAAGAAAATAATCCAAAACTTCCAACTTTGCTGCGCCTGCAGCAAAAGCGCAGCCGCCGCCGCAGAAACTGAAGCCTGAAGAAGCGCGGAAGCTGCTGCTATCGGTAAATGCAGAATTAAATATTTAAAAAGTTCAAGTTTATTTTTATTTCCCCTTTTGTTGCAGTACGGGGCTCGCCTCGAAGACATAATAAATCAAATGTGAGTTTCCTGCCTCCCGCGGAAGAGGCGCTTTCGCCGTGCCTCTTGAGGTGTACCTACACCCCAACGCCCCTGCAGCATCAGCGCGCATGCAGCAGTGCCGGATTTGCTGCGGACGAAGGCGCGGCAATCCCAGGCAGCTGGGGGGGGCCTTTTGGGCCCACCCCCGGGCTTTTCTGCGGGCCAGCCTGCTGCTGCTGCTGCTGCTGCTGCTGCTCCAGCAGCAGCAGCAGCAGGCGCTGCATAGCTGCGCAGCAGGACCATTCGCGGGCGAGCAACGCTTCCGCCCATGCACACGAGGCATTCTGTGCAGCCTCGAGCCTAAAACTTGAACTAAATTGAATTTTTAAAAATTAAAATATTTAATTAGGAAATGGAATTATGTATTTGGTTATTGGAACCGAAATCCCCAGCAGCCCGCGGCCCCGGCCGTGCGGCTGCGCGGCTGCGCGCAGCGCCGTGCTCGGGGCCCCGGGTCTGCAGAGTTAAGAATTAGCTGCGTGTTGAGAAGGTGCAGAATGTAAAAAAGGAAAAGTGGAATGTGTCGAAGTTGGGGCGTGTGTCGCGCAGCAGCAGCAGCAGCAGCAGCAGCAGCGGCTGCGCTGCACTGGTTCAAGAGCGCGGGCGGCGCGGCCGCTGCTGCTGCGGGTGGGGAGCTTCGGAATTGGAATTAAAGTTCCGAGTTGGGAGCAATTTGCAGTTTGCGAGGATTTGGGTGGGAAGAGGCGGCTGGCGGCGCGGGACGGGGCTGCAGCAGCAGCAGCAGCAGCAGCAGCAGCAGCAGCAGCAGCAGCAACGGCAGCCTCGTGCGGCAGGGCTGGCAAAGGCAGCTCGATCCTTTCCCCCTCAGCAGAGGCCAAATGGCGCGGCGAAGGGGACTTTGAGGGCCTGCAGTGTCTGAAAGAGGAGGATTAATTAATTAAATAAATTAATTGTTTTAGAGAACTGAAAATGCCGCCGGTAGGTCTTTCGCAGTTGCTGCTCCCCACGCGCTGGCGCGCGAGTGTCTGTACACCGCAAGTGTCTTCCCCGCGCGTGTAAACTTGGGCTTTCGGCGTTTCCCGCTGGAGCTGCTGGCGAAGCTGCTGCTGCTGAGCAGCAGCAAGCGTTGCTGCCGCTGCTGCGTTTGCCGGCGCTGCTGCTGCGAGTGGCGCTGTGGGGACACAGGAGCAGCGGCAGCAGCAGCGGCTGCTGCTGCGCGCAGCGGGTACCCTTCCTGCGGCTGCCGCTTTGCGCGTGTCTGCCGCCAGAAATTCTAGTTTTAATGCGACGGCAGCAGCTGAGCTGCTGCTGCTGCTGCTGCTCCCTCTGCTCTGGTGTATGCGCAGCTTCCAGCAGATGACGCCAGGCCGAGCCCGGCAGCCCAGGAGCAGGAAAAGGTGCGCCTGCTGCTGCCCCCTCGCTGCTGCTGCTGCTGCTGCTGCTCCCTCCCCGCCGCAGCCCGCACCCCTCGCGCCCCGCCCCACCCGCCGCCGCCGCTGCTGCTGCTGCTGCTGCTGCTGCGTGTGCTGCAGCCGGCGGGCGCGCCCGCGACCGGCTGCAGCGTGTACGTGGGGAACCTGGCCTGGGGCGTGCGCGCAGCAGAGCTGCAGCAGCACATGAGCCAGGCCGGCGAGGTGGTCCGCGCGGATGTCTTCG
The DNA here is from genome assembly GCF_000499545.2 of Eimeria tenella. NCBI lineage: Eukaryota > Apicomplexa > Conoidasida > Eucoccidiorida > Eimeriidae > Eimeria > Eimeria tenella. The sequence continues at coordinate 637,635 of NW_013541457.1, forward strand.
AGGACTACCAGGGCCGCAGCAAAGGCTGCGGCATCGTCGTCTACAAGAGCGAGGAGGCGGCGCAGCGCGCCATCAAGGAACTCACCGACACCGTCCTCCTCGGTCCGCTGCTGCTGCTGCTGCGCTGCTGCTGCTGCGCTGCTGCTGCTGCGCTGCTGCTGGGGATGCGGCGGTTGGTGCGGCGGCTGCGGCCGAGGCTGCTGCGGACGCGTTTTCGGTTGCTGCTGCGGCTGCTGCTGCTTTTGCTGCGGCGGCAGCAGCTGCTGCGGTTGCTGCTCCGGCGGCTGCTGCTCGCCCTCGGGGCTTGGCTGCATGCGTCTAGACGCCGTGACGCGGAGTGCAGCAAAGCGCGTGTGGGGCTGAGTTGCTGCTGCGGCGCGCCGCAGCTGCTGGGGTCTACGTACGCCCGAGCATTTCTGCTGCTGCTGCTGCTGCTGCTGCTGTGCAGAACGTCCAATCTTCGTGCGGGAAGATCGCGAAGAGGGAGGCGGCAGCGGCAGCAAGTTTTCGGGGGGCCGCGGGTAAGCGTGTTGAGGTGTACGTACACCTAAACTTCCCGAGCTGCTGCGTATCTGCTGCGCAGTAGCACGTCTTGCTGCTTCTTTGCTGCTGCTCCTGCCGCTGCTGCCGCTGCTGCTGCAGCTCCTCTCCCTGTGCCGCTTCTGCACTTCTCTCGCGCCGCCGCTTCTCCTTTGTCTCCCGCGCCCCCCTCCCGCCGCTGCATCCTCCGCCGCTGCTGCTGCTGCTGCTGCTGCTGCAGTCGAGGGCGCGGGCGCGGGGGCTTCTCCGGCGGCCGCGGGGGCTACCAGGGCTCGCAGGGCTCTTCTTACCAGGGAGGCGGCCAGGGCAGCCAGGGAAGTTACCAGGGGGGCGGCGGGGGCCGTCAGATCTTCGTGTCGAATTTGCCGTGGAAGACTTCTTGGCACGAACTCAAGGATCTGTTCCGCGAGTGCGGAGAAGTGATCAGGTCCGATCCGCCGTCGTTTCGCCTCCTTTTTGCAAAATTCAAGTTAAATTTCTTCTTTTCTGTTTTTTGTTCCTTTGTTCCTTTTTTCCGAGAAATTGCGCCTTTTTTCGCGCTTTTTGGACGCATTGCCACTCGCCGGTGCCCAGGTTCTGCTGCCGGCGAATGTGCACGAAAGCGAAGTAAAATGCTTCTAAATGCGACTTCAAATGTATTTATCTGTTCATTTGTCTTTATTTAAACTGACGAATCTGTTTTCGAATAAATTCGTTCTTTCTTCGTCTTTTCGTAGCCGCGGCCGTTCGTGCGCAATTCGTGTTTGGGGTGTCTGTACACCTCGTCTTTGGGCTCTGCGACGTTTCCGCCTTTTCCGGTTTATTGTTTTTGTTTCGTTACTTTTGCCTGTGGCGAAGTCTCCAAGTCCCTTTTCATTTTGATTTGCGAAGGATATGATTTAACTGTGTTTATTTTTGTGTTAAGTGGGTTTTGTCTGTTTTCAATAAAATTCAAGAGCAGCAGCAGGTGCCAGCTCGCAGATGTATGTAAAGCTAAATGTCTGTTGTCGCGCTGAAGCGCTGCGCCGGAGCTGTCTGCTGCTGCGGACACGAGAATTGCTGCTGCTGCTGCAGCGGAGAGTTGTGTGCTGCTTTGTGTGTGCAGAGCGGATGTGATGGAAATGCCCGGGGGCCGTTCGAAAGGCGTGGGCACAGTTTTGTTTGCTTCTCGAGAGAGCGCACAGAACGCAATAGACACTTTTAACAATTACGTGTTGGACGGGCGTCAGATATCTGTGCGTTTTGACCGGAAAGAAATGTAAAAGTTCGAAACGAAACAAAAGTGGGGAGGAGAGGAGCGAGAGTGGCTTGCGGCGCGCGAGGAGGTGCGCGTACACCGGAGGTGCGCGTACACCGAGCTGCGCGTACACCCCAGGTGTACGTAACCCCTGGTGCGCGTACACCGCAGGTGTACGTACACCGCAGGTTTGCGTACACTGCAGGTGTACGTACACCGCGCGGAGCGCCCAGCAGCGGGCCTTCAGCCGCAACTGCTCACTTGCTTAATTCTGAGGAGCAGCAGCGGCGGAGGCAGCAACTGAACAGCTAAGATGTGTGTCGGAGCCCTGGTAGTGAGGCCTAGGCGGCGCGCTGGCCCGTGCTGCGGGCGCGCAGGGAATATGAGTGCTCTAAGGATATATTTTATTTCTATCTTGTGTGCAAGTTATTATATTCGACAAGTTGTGGACTTGTACTCCCGAAGCCCCAGACTCTGCTGTTTGCCCTTGCCCACTCGCGCCCCGGCTCTTTGCTGCAGCAGCAACACGCCCCGCCCGTGCTGCAGCTTCTACTTGTCTTAGACACATGAACTTAATTCAACAGACCCTAATTCTCAAGAGGGAAGCAACGCCCTAGCAGCAGCAGCACCAACGCCTGCTGCTGCTGCGGCCTCTGCGCCGCAGCAGCAGCATCTTAGAGCGCCCCGGAGGTGGGTAGACAGACCAGCTGATGCAGCAGCTGCTGCTGCATTTAGCAACTAGACCGGCAACCGCAGCACCAGAGGCAGCAGTGAAGTGTAAAGCAGCAGCAGTAGCAGCGCAAGTAGTAGCAGTAGCGGCAACGCGTGTCTCATCCCCGCGCAGCAGCAGCAGTCGTAGCAGCAGCAGCAGCAAGGGGGGCCAGCGAGGCTTCAGAACAGTTGGCAGCAGTTGCTGCTGCTGCTGTGCAAATGAGGCGTTGGCGGCGCCAGGGGCCGGCGCCGGCGTGTACGTACACCCCACCAGTGTGTACGTACATCCCGCCGGGGTGTACCTACACCCCAGAATGGCAAATAGAATTGAACTTTTGGACTTCAAACGTCAGCGGCAGCCGCCGCTGCTGAAGTCGAGGACGTGCAGCGAGTCGCGCCCGCGGGGTGGGCTGGCGCGCACCTGGGGTGGGAACAGCGGCAAACAGGAAATAAAATGACAGAAAAAGAAACAATCAACACATAACAAAAGGTTTTAATTGAAAGAAAATTTGTATTTGTTCTGAAAACTCCAAACTGCAGCGGCTTTGAGGTGTACAGACAGCTGCGTCTTGCCGCTGCTCTCTTTCACCGGAACTGACACCGTGGCGATCGAGGCATTAAAGGCTCATAATAATAATAATTATTAATATTAATAATAACTAATAACTTTAATTATTGTCGAAAGTAATTAATTGAAGTTCAAACGCACCACACAGAAGGCGCGGTTGGCCTGGAGGTCCAAAATGGCTCCGTTGTATTTCGCCGTCATGACGGAGTCGGCGCATTTGCGCAAATCCCACAGCTGGAAAATAAAACAAAAGAAATAACCAATAAAATAAATTGTTTGTTTCCAGCATATAAACAAAAACGAAATGAAGAGACAAACAAAAAGGTTGAAAAAATTAGTTGCAGCGAGGCGAGCTGCATTTAAAGCTGCTAAATTACAAGAAAGAAACAAATAAATAAAAAAACAAAGTACAAAGTAAACAGCTTGCAGCAAAAAGGGCTGCATTTAAAGCTCCTAATTAATAAAGACAGAAAAGAAATTAGTTAAAAGATAAAAAACCACTTGCAGCAAAATGCAGCAGCAAGCCTTATTAGTCAGTAGCAGCAAAAAGTAAAATGCTGCTTCAGCCACGCAGCGTGCTGCAGCACAGCAGCAGCAGCAGCAGCAGCAAAGCACATTGAACTCGCGAGCAGCAGCAGTAAGAAGAGGAAATAAAACGAAGAATCACATTGAACCCATGACAAACAACAGCAGAACGAAATAAAAAGAAATAAAACGAAAAAAGGAATAAAAGGAAATAAAAAGAAACAAAATGAAAATAAATTTATTTATTTTCACTTCTTGCCTTCACTACGCCGTCCACGTCCCCAGAAAGGAGCATTTGGCCATCCCATACACCCGCGAGCCTTGTTATTCGGTTTTGGTGTTCTAGCAGCGTCAGACCGTGACCTGCATGCACCCCAGCAGCAGCAGCAGCAGCAGCAGGTGCAGCAGGAGCCGCTGCAGCAAGCGCAGCAGCAGCGACAGAACGCACGGGAACAGACGGACCAAGAAAAGCAGCAGCTGCTGCTCGCACCAGCTGCAGCACCCCCCAGCAGCAGCACCACCCCAGCAGCAGCAGCACCACAGCAGCAGCACCACCGCAGCAGCAACACCACCGCAGCAGCAAAACCACCGCAGCAGCAGCAGCAGCAGCAGCAGGTGGTACCTGGGAGGCTCTTTGCGTCTCCCTGTCGGGCGTCCCAAATTTTAATGGAGCCGTCATAAGCTCCCGAAGCAAAACTTTGCATGTCTTCATCTGTAGATACACCTGGAGCCCCCAGCCCCACAGGGGGCCCCTGGCCGCCCAGTGCTGCTTCTCCGTTGCGCAGCCAGCAGACGGCGGAGACTTCGGCCTGGTGTCTTTGGAAAACAAAAGAAAAACAATTTAAAGAATTAAAATCCAACTTTTGAAAAAGCAAAATGAAACCGTTTATTTCAACTTCAAAAAAAAGGCAAATCAAAAAAGTAAATGTGCACTTTTTGCGGAAAAAAATATGCCGAAACAACAAACATTCAACTTTTGCAAAGAGTATATAAATAATTATTCAACTTTTGCAACTTATAAATGAATAAGTGTTTAACTTCAAATGGGCGCAAAGGCATTATTGAAAAGAAAGCCATCTGCGGTGTACGTACACCGCATGCAACTCCCACAAAGCCAAACCCAATTGCACTTCGACTGTATCTAAAGCACTTGAGATTTTAATTTAATCAATTATGCAATTTTGCTGCAGATTACGAGAAAAGCACTTGTGAAAGCGCATGCATGCAGCAGCCGTGCTGCAGCTGCATACCCGGTGAAGGTGGCGAGCCGCAGCAAAGGGTCCACGGAGTAAAGACTGAGGGTTTCGTCTCTGCTGCCGCAAACCACTTTCAGAGCTGCTGCAGTTTCGAGAGCATCCAAAGCCAAAATCCCATCCGTGTGCGCATTCACAATTGCTGCAGCTTCCAGCTGCTGCTGCTGCTGCTGCTCAGCCCCAGGCGGCAGGCACCACACGAAAAACTCCCTGCAAACGCACGCCGCCCCACGCGCTGCAGCTGCTGCAGCAGCAGCAGCGGCAGCAGCAGCAAGGGCAACAGCGGCAGCTGCAGCAGCTTCTCCGCAGATGCAACAGCAACGACCGCAAACACTTGCGCAGCAAAGGCGCGTGCGAAGCCGCGCAGACACCAGCAGCAGCAGCAGCAGCAGCAGTGTCTTGCCTGTGCCATCTGTCAAAGCCGAACACGCGGGACGCATTGGAAGAAAATACGAAATTAAGAATCAGGCGATGCACCAAATGACCTTCAATAGACAACTGGGCCACTTCCTGAACAAGCCATAAACCCCACAAACCCTAAACCCTAAACTCTAAACCCTAAATCGCAGCTTTCCATGCGCTTTGAGTAGCTCTTCTTCCAGCACCAGGCCAACGAACACATCCTATGCATGCGCATTTGCACGAAAAATGAGGAAATGAGATGAAAATATATTTAAAATACACATTTATAATGCACACTAATATTGTAGGTGGATAAAATGTATTTAAATTCAAATTTAAATTCAAATTTAGAGTGCAGAAAACAAGAAGTCCATAATGCGCATCTGCAGTGTATGCGCACATCGGGAAACCGGGTGCAGGGCGTTCACCCCTCAAACTGAACAAAAAAGGGAAATAAAAAGGAGACAAAGAATAAAATGACAAATAAAAACGAGTAAAAGTGAATTAAAACGAAATAAAGTGAATTCGAACAGAAGATCTCACGGTTTCGTTCAGCATGTCGTACACCCTGTACTCGCATGCATCCGCCAACGCCCCCCCCTTCTTGCGGCGGCCCCGCCCGTTGCTGCTGGGCTCTGAAGAAAGGAAGCAGCAGGCCATGAGCCCGCTGGCTGCGTCCACGCTGCAGCCCAGCCACGCGTTTCTGGAGAAGCAGCGGCATATTTCCCGCACTTCCGCTGCTGCTGCTGCTGCTGCTGCTGCAGAGGCTGCGGAGGAGGCCGGGCTCGCCCCTGCGGCGGCCCCAGCGCCACCCGCGCCCGCAGCAGGAGCAGCAGCGCCGCGAGGGGCTCCCGCTGCGGGGTCGCAGCCCAGCCGCCTGCCCTCGCCCGCTGCAGCAGCAGCAGCAGCAGCAGCGTGCTTCATCGCCCCGCTCTTTCTGCCCTTGTTGCTGCCGCGGCGCCCCCCGCCGCCCCCACTGACAAGGCTCTCGAGCTCCAACTCAAGAGAAGCCAAGGAAGAAATGCTGCCAGCAGCAGCATAAGAAGAAACAGGAGAAAGTGAAACAGCAGAGGGGGCCCCCCTGGGTCCTTGGCGGGGGCACCCCTCGGTCCGGAGGCCCTGGGCGGCGGCGCGGGGCCCCGGGGGGCCCCCGAGGGCCCCCGGGAGCCCCCCGGGGGCTCCGGGGGGCCCCTGGGGCCCCGGGGTGCCCCCCAGGGGCTCTATGACGCACAGGATTCTGTCTGCTGCTGCTATCAAGACTGCTGCCTTTGCATGCAGCGCTGCTGAGAGGCAGCGGCCAGCCCCTGGGGAGAAGTGGACAATTTGCTGCTGCGGGCCCTCGGCGGAGTCTGCTGCAGTGCGGTGCGAGGAAGCCGGAGAGGGCTCCAGCTCCTGCTGCTGCTGCTGCAGCAGGGGGGAGGGCGCGGGGGTGGCTGCGGGGGAGTCTGCTGCTTGCTGCAGCAGCGCAGCAGCAGCGGGGGAAAGGGGAGAGGCTTCGGCCCTGGAGGCGTACACGCCCTTGGGGTGTACAGACACCGCAAAGAGCCTGGGGCCCTCCGTCGGCAAAGCAGCAAAAACACAATTTCCACTTCTCCACTTTTGCAAACTTCGCGCATTCCACAAGAACTGGCAGCACCAGCCCTCGTGCCGGAACTGCCGGTAACCCGCAGCAGGCTCCCCCGGCTCCCACGCCCTCACCTCCAGCTGCAGCTGCAGACCCTGCTGCTGCTGGTGCTGCAGCAGCCCCTGCTGCTGCTGCTGCAGCCCCTGCTGCTGCTGCTGGTGCTGCAGCTGCTGCGGGTGCTGCAGCCCATGCTGCTGCTGCTGCTGGTGCAGCCCCTGCTGCTGCTGCTGCTGCTGCAGCCCCTGCTGCTGCTGGTGGTGCAGCCCCTGCTGCTGCTGCTGCTGGTGACGCGGGAGCAGCAGGAAGCCGTCGCGGTCGACCTGGAGGTGGCAGCTGCTGCTGCAGGCGCCGCCGTAGGGCCACCAGACGAAGCCGCTGGCCTCGAACCACCGGCGCCACAAAGGCTGCATTCTAGGGGCTCGAAGAGCTGCCCGCAAGTCCCTGCAGCAAGCCCCGAAGCGGGAGGCCTCTGCTGCTGCTAGGAACGGCAGCACCGCCAGCAGCACGTTCTCCCGCAGCAACGCGTCCAGGCACCGGCTCCCCTGCTGCTGCTGCTGCTGTTGCTGGTGCTGGTGGTGCTGGTGGCTGTCTGGGGAGCTGCGGAGGGCGGGGGGAGAGGCCCCCGTGGGGTCTGCTGCGGCGGGGGCCCCAGTTTGCTGCTGCTGCTGCTGCAGCGGGCGGCGGCCGCCGTGGTCATTGCCGCGGCTGCAGCTGTCCTTGCTGCCTCTGCTGCTGCCCCCGCTGCTGCCGCCCGCGCTTCCGCCGCCGCTGCCGCTGCTGCTGCTGCTGCTGCTGCTGCTGCGGGGCTTCGCGCAGCGCCCAGCGCCGCGCGCCATCTGCTGCTGCCCCCAGAGCACACCTGAGGGCGCGGCCCTCAGGTGTATGTACGGCAGGTCTGAGACGCCTAGGCCGTCAAGACACTACCGTGGGAGCGGTGATGGTGCATTTTAAGTCGAGACTTGAAAGCAGCCTTGCTGCTGCTGCTGCTGCTGCAGCCCCAGGGAACGTCCGACGGAATCAGGAGGTGGTGAGACTCCATCAGGATGCTGCGTGCTGCAGCCTGAGAGCAAACAGCAAGTGGAAACAAACTTCCACTCAGAGTGAACGCCGAACTTGAACGAAAACCCCGCAGCGGGGCAGCAGCACTGACAGCAGACGCCTAGAGCCATTCAAAGAGTCCGAAATGTCCCGAACTAAACAAAAAAGAAGCTGCACTGGCTGCTGCTGCGGCTGAGCAGCAGCAGCAGCATTCAACTTCACGATCCTGCTGTCTGGGGCTGTTCTCTGCAGCTTTCCCACTATCACAACTTACATTGCAGTTGTAAGAACTGGAATCTGACGCGCATGCGTTGATGCATGCGCGCATGCATCCACAGTAATCCTCAGGCTGGGCTTACCGGCAGACAAAGCGGAGGGGAGAACTTGTTCTGGGTGTGGGCGCTGCTGCTGCTCCTAATGCAGCAATTTTGCTGCTGCAGCCCAGTGCGCAGAGCTGCGATCAAGTATAAGTACAATTTAAGACAGAAGAAGGCGCCGCCGAAAGAATGAATACCTTAGAAAACGGCGGCAACGTCGCCCGTTTGCCACTTGCGGGGAGCTGCTAAGAAACCCTTCCGGGTGCCAAGGCAGCCAAAACCCCCCAAAAACCTCCCTTTATTTACGGATGAGAAACAGCCTCAGTTGCTACTAGGGCTTGTCTGGCACTGTTTCTGCAGGACGGTCTTCTGCGCCATGCCTTGCGGAGCGCCGCATGCGTGGACGAGCAGAGCCCGACGTTGACAACCAAAAAATAGCTATAGTGTTCCATTAAAATGGGAAGTAATAAACTGAAAGGAATTTTTCAAACCGAAATTCTCTGGGTTTCCACGAGGAGTCCCCCAAAAGCTTCTGAGCGACCAGCGCATTGGAGTTGCTGAACTCTCAGGCGAGTATTCAGAAACAGCACAGGAGTCTTCGTAAATGCGTTCAGTCAGCAAACTCGACAGTGGAGCCACTTTGTGGTTTGCAAACAAACAACAAATTATTAAACCCCAACCAGCAACAATATTTCTACGTTGGATGGACTGCGCCTCCAAGCAAATGAAATAGCCAACGGGCAGTTCATGAAATGGCAGCCACTAAGCATTATATTCTCCCGTTAGGGATTTTAAAAAGTTTCGCAAAGTAACCCTTCTACTACTGGTCCGTTTCACCCCAGTGGCCCATGTTGTTCATGTCAGGGTGGCTCCTTTCACGAGGTACAGAACGCGTAGAAGTCTGACAGGGAAGAAATTCATGAAGTGCCTCATCTGTTCATGTTGCCAGACAGTAGATAAACCTTGAGTAAGGAGCAAAGGCATGAATGTGAGGATATTCAAGCCTTAACGATATCAGTCCGAAAGGGTCTACATAGGGTCCACAACTGCTGTTGCTTTCCCTGGGTCAATGCAGAATAAAGCGTCCAAACCTGTGGGCATAGGGTATATTCCTATCCGCCGCTACTTTGAACTGTATGTACTCTTCCTTCGTTACGAGTACATCTAAAGCCCACATTGCTGCAGTCACCCACGGGGCTACCTGCTTCCTTATTGAGCTACTTGGCAGTTTCGGGCTCTCCCTAAGCCTGCACAGCAGGTTCTGTCCATTCCCTCAAAGGCTCCTCAATAGGGGAGGGTGTTTCAGCTCAAAGGTCATGTCTTCATCTACTGGCTTGCCGAGCACTTGTCCTCCGTGTTGCGCTCCCACTGGGGAGGAAAACAGGACTTCTGAGCCTTTAAAAAGACAAACAAAATATGTACATCTTCTGTCAACTGGTGAACTAGCTCCATGAGCCCCTGAAAAGAATACGCCACCATAGAAGGGGCTCCTTAGCGACAGCGCTGACAGCTGACGAATTTTGAAACGGAGCCGCAACTGTTTAGAAATCAAAGCTGAATATCTAACACCTAAAACCTTAAGCCAACAAACCTTAGGAAGCGGGCCCGAAGATTGCAAACAGCACACTATTCAACAAACGCTGCCAAGTTAACGCCAAGACGCGGATAGCAGAAGCCGCAGCACGAGCTGGTCACGTCTGTTTCTATCCATTAATTGCTTGATTTCATGACACACAAGACGCCACACCGGTCTCGTCCCATAAGCGCAAACGTCACGAGTGACAAGTTGGTCTATGGGCTTGAAGCTGCTTCGAAGTCGGTGGCCTCTTGTGTGCACCAATACTGATGCCACAGGTGGAACAAGAGAAATAGAAATGCGTTCAGGCACGCACACGAACATCCTGTACATCACAACGGCCTAACTGTAATAAGCACAAGGCAACACTCCTACTCAACAAAACGGAAAATAGGTATTTTTCAATTCAGTCCAAGTTCCCTCGCCTCCACAGCTTCCATAATTGCGAGGAGCCTTTGCATGAGCCGCTCAAGACCTTCCATGTGGGTTTCTGTCTTTCGCATCCACTGTTCGACAACGTGTTGCTGCAGGAGCTGGCTGCTTTCATTCGAGTCCCCCTCATGGCGCCTGGCGCTGCGAAGGTGTTGTCCAGGAAAGAAGCTTTGTTCTTGGTCCCTGGATTCTGCAAGTGAATTCGCATGCAAAGACCAATCAGATGCTATGGGGGGCCCAGTGTTGTGGCCTGTATCGGCCCCAGTACTTCGCAAGAACGGCCTGGGAGGAAGCGTGTGGCCCCTTTGTGCCTCCGTTGCAAACGCTGAAGGCCGGCTGCTGCCAGCGCCTGCAATTGCACCACCAGAGGCGTCTCTGTCCGCAAAAAACGGAGACTGGCCATAGCCACCATCCGCCCACGCCTCCGCAGGATATCTGGGGGGGCTTGTCAAGTCTAGCATAGCATCACGCGCTGCGTTCGACCGAAGCGTAGACATTGGCGCTCCAGCCCCGTATGTATGTATGGGCGAATTGACGTGCAGCTGGCGCTGCGCAGAATATCCTGACGGTCGTGGGGGACCCTCTTCAGACAGCACTGCCCTTAGAGCGAACTCTGCTGAGCACAGCAAAGCAAAATGAATAGGCACAACTGTTGCCGTTCTTGGCTGGCGTCTTTCCCGGTCTCCCGTCATTTTCGCGAATCTGTGTGTGTAAATTTGTCTGCGTTTTCTCATAGTTACATGCAAGAGTACAGCGCGTAAGTGTGCATGCGTTTGCACTTTGCAATCTGATTCCTACGCGCATGGCTCCCCTTGTCACACTTACCCCTAGGGGGGCGCTCCATTTGAATAGGAGTCGGGTGTCCGCTTCTGTTGAACGTTGAGGGTTCCAGCAGCACGTGAGCGGATCGTTGGCAGTACTGTTGTCCTTCATCGAGGTTGTGCATCGAGCTGACTGTCTCGGCTTGAGCGCTAGAAGGAAAAGATAGGGGTTCTGTTTGGTGAGACCTCTCGCTTGCAGCGCCTTCAGCGCGCCCAGATCCGGGACTTGCATACTCAACTGAGCCTTGAGTTTGAGCTCCCCTGCGTGGAAACGAAGGGCGCGTAGTAACCAAGAGGCTGCTGGATGCGTGAGCACCGTTGCGGGCAGTTTGCTGCGGGCGGGGGTCGTACAGGAAGGGCACTGGGCGCTGCTGCTGCTGCTGCTGCTGGTGCATTGCCAGCTGCGGCTGCTCATACAGTCCTACTTGGCCACTTTGCGGAAACCCACCGTAGCCATCTGTCCAGCGCCGCCTGTTAAAGTCGGTTCGCTGGCATCGGGATACTGGAAATTGAGGCAGCGTTGTACGCATGCCTCTCAATAGGACATGAGCTGGAGGCTGTCGCTCCAAGGCCGCAGTCTCAAGGGCTTCTATTGTACCCCAAGAAGACGCTGCGGACCCCATTCCAGTCATTAGCGGACTTGCTGGATCGTCTGAGTTCCGACGATCTGGCGACCCAAGCTGGGCCGTGGAAAGTTGTGTTTGCCCGTCTGGAGAGGGCAGAGGCCCCGTGTTTCCTGTTGCCCCTGGTGGCTGCAACGGCGTTTCGCCCTGTAGCCCCTGTTCATTTAAGGCAACTGGGGATAAACAACAGCCAACGGAGAGAGGCTCGTTGATATACCTAAGCCCGCTGTCCACAGCATGAGCGGTACGTCCAGCCTCCTGGGGAAGATCGCATGACTGCCCTTCATTCCCCAAATCCTCAGTTGCCTCCGGCTGTGGCTCCACCCATGGGCCTCTTCCAGCAAGTACTGACTGCGTTTGGAGGTTTCCATCACAAGAACTTCGAGACAAGTTGAAGCTGCTGTCCGCTGGATTCGGCGCGGCTGCAGCAACGGCTCCAGGTCCACCCTCTTCCATTTGCTGGGCTGAAGCATCCAAGTCCTCGTCTTCACTTTCAAAAGGTACAGCCAGGACTAGCGCAGCTATCCCAGCGGGGGCTTCCCTCTGGTTCCCTGCAGTGTTCCCTGTGGCAGAGTCCTCTTCTGCAGAGGAGCTGCCTGGCTCTTCCGACTCGTCTGTATGCGATGTTGCAGGGGGAGTTGAGGAAACAAATGGCGCTTCCAGCCTTCCAGAACCAAATATGCATTCCTCAGGACACCCGGCGCCCCTGGTGCTGGTGGGTGGCGGAGCAGGATCGTCTTCTGCACTTTCCGAACTGTCTCTGCGCTGAGCCGCCTCACTTGCCTCCTCCTCCAGCAACGCTCGGATGCGGCGAATCGCAGCAGAGGCGGCTGAATGCAGATTCGCGGCATCAGGCTGTTCGCGCTGACGAGGGACTTCCGGGTCGGAACCTGCTGCCGATAAAGAGAGGGTGGAAGCCTGTTCCTGCTGCAATGGTTGCCCGTGTTGCTCGCTGCTGCTAACCTGCAGCAATACCACGTCACCATTCTCTGCTCCAGCAACTCCGCCGCTGCCACTTATGCCAGCGTCGTTGCTGCAGACAGCGGATGAGCCAGCAGGCATGGAGTCCATGCTGTGTTGGCTCTGAGGACTCTGGGAGCTGTCGGAAGGCTGAGAGGCACTCGGAGCAGCCGTGACGATAAGATCTTTGAAGTTTCCTTCGGAGAGCAACTGGCGAAGCAGGATAGCAACTGGCAGTTCTTCGCTGCTCTCTAGCAGCCGCGCCGACTCCTTGGTCGACGCAAAAGCCTGATGCAACACAGCACAAATACAAGTCGGGTGAGTGGGTGTCTGGGGGGGCTGTGCACAAGGGTTCCAGAAAGACAGAATGGAGAAGATGATTGGCTACAAAACTGGGAGATAACGCCGCAGTCAGAGAATCATAATCAGGGGAAACCAACCCGCTACAATCCCTACAGAAACAGCCAACCGAAGCTAGCATGCAGTACAGCGCAGCGCGACGCTACTGTTTCCCACTCCCTTCTAATCCCCTGTTCTAGAACGGTTCGTCCCTCGTGGCCTTTGCGGTGTTGCCTCTACAAGGGAAAGATGCGGCGGGGCTCACATGAAGCAGTAATCGCTCCACCAACCGGGGCACTGGGGGGTGTATCAAGCCGTAAGCGCTAAGGAGTTGAGGCCAGCTGGCGTTGGAACTCAAGAGTAAAGGCGTAGAAGTGAGAGGCCCCTCCTGGATGTCTGCTTCAACATCCGCCTGCTGGGTACAACCTACCCCTGTTCCAGGTCTAACTTCTGTGCCTAACAGCTCGTCGGCTCCCCCTTGCCCACGGGAGCCTCCGGACTCCCTGGTAATTTCAGCGGGAATATTCACTTCGTCCTCATGGCTACCCTTTAGGTGCGCATTTGGCTCTTGAACGGAGAGTTCACTGCCTGGGGGTGATACGCCGTCATCTTCTCCCTGGGGAGGATCAAGTTGGGGCAACCCACGAACTTTGTGGATTCGGGAAACTAGAAAAGCCAATTCCATGCCAACCTGTAGACTAATTGGGCACAGGCAGGCTTGAGAAGGCATACAGTGAGGCATGGACGGGAGCGTTGTCGGATCTGACGGACCTTCCGTCGCCGTGCAACTCCTGTCCTCATGGCGATTCATTGTGAGCAAATAAACATCAACGACCCTTCTACATGGCAATCCTGCCGAGAAGCGGGGAAAAGGAACGTCAGCCCGAAAGAAGAGAGTCCCAGAACTTGGGTGTCGCGAAGACAGCGCCCAAGCTGCTGCATGGCCCGTTGGTAAGTCCAGCGTCACTGGAAAGCAACAGAACAATGCAGACTAATCTCGAAGAGACTCTATGAGCAGCCTTTGCCTTACTCGGAGAGCCAGGAGCAGTGGGGAAAGGAGAGGGTGAATGGGGTGAATGTCTCCCCATTTGGCTCACCAGTGGTCCATTGGTTCGGACGTGTGCATAGGGCTGTGTTACACCTCTACTGACAACTTGTATAACTCTGCTGAAAGGAAAAATGCTTCGCTTGCGTTGTGGACTCGATCGAAAGTATCGTAACCAAACGGAAGCCCTGAGCATCGACAGCCGTGTGTGTTGAGGAAAAGCGTGTGATCCGTCACGCATCAGCATGCGGCGTAAATTTCAGCTCCCATTCAGAAATTCAGGGTCAACTATAGACGCTACTTCATACCCCAAAATGTTGAAGCGGATCAGGCAGCTTTCGCCTGTTGGCAAGCTCCGGTGTTCGACTGTGGCCAGGTAGGGGGACTGACAGGTTACAAGGGAGCAGAAGGAATAATGATTGAATTGTATGTCATTTGCCTTAAACTTTTGTCAAGAAACGATTCTTCTTATGTAATTTTCCAGCGAGCCTTCACTGTAGATGGAGTTCTCTGGTTAACGCTCACGTAGACAATTGTGTGTACGGAAGCAGCACGTTCCAGAGTCGGAGGCGGTTCGTTTATGACATAACTGACAGTTCTAATTAATGCTGAGTGGGGTTTTGCGAAGTGCTATTTCGCTTCCTGCGAAGCCGGTCGCAGCCCGTGGCCAGGAAACGGTGCCGGACAATGTGCCGGGAGCGGAAGAATCCTCGCCTGGCTCACAGAACTCTCGCAGACAAATAAAGCAGCCACACAGCTTTTTTATTACCAGCTTTGCGCTAGCACCGAGCGTTCACACAAATGCGCTCAAGGAACAGAAAGACGTGGAGCAGACACACCAGGAGGGCCGGCACTGCAGCAATCGTCAGCGCAGAAATGCTTGTGATATTTCACGCAGCAGTACCAAATGCCTCGCTAATAATGCGCTGTGAGGTCTCACTAAAAGCCAGCACAGCAGTAGAGGCAAAAGAACGAATAATAGGGCTCATCCGGGAAACGACGCGGCTATGAAGCCTAAGCTTTGTTTCAAGTCCTCATCAGTGACTCGCTAGGAATCCTCATTTTGCGACTTTGGCGCCGGTTCGCAATGCTGCGTTCTGAAGTAATCAACGAAGAAATGAGAGGCCCTTTCGTTCAAATCGAGCCTAACTAACCTTCAACAGAGGCAGAAGCGGTATTGCTCTCTTCGCTTTCCTGCAATGCACATTTGCTTTTCCAGTGTACTCCTAGCAACCGCCTTGGTATTGCTCTCTTCGCTTTCCTGCAATGCACATTTGCTTTTCCAGTGTACTCCTAGCAACCGCCTTGCGTGAAGCACTCCACTAGCAGCCTTCTAGCAGTCTGCATTCACGTTTAGGCGATATGCGTTTGACCATTACTCATAAGGCGGAAGAACCCTCAGGTACAAATGCGTAGGCGCTTCTTGATATAGAGGACATTGTCTTCCATCAGAAGGAAAAAAGTTCGGTACTTTTGGGTTACAAACTAAAATGACGTGATACTGAATGGAAAACATGCAATATTGAACCCAAATTCTGATCTCTTGACCCCGAGGGGCTGAGCTTTTCGTTCGGATGTCCTCACATGTACCTCTCCAGAAAAGCTCCCCTAGGCCAAACACTAGACGCAGTATTAGCGAAGAAGCGGAAAAGAGCAAGCTTACAGGCTGCTAAGCTGCTATGGCCCAGGGAGCGCCAAAATAATAGTAAAGAACGCGACAAGCGGCCACACTATTGCCGTCAATTGGTCCACTGTAAAGGCGGAAACTTCTTTTTTTCTCCATCATGCTGAAATCAAAGCTGTGGAAGACATCCCTTTTGAGATACGTGCCTTGTGGATATTCAATACTGGGAAAGACGAATGCTCCGTAAATTTAGGGCATCGCTCTTAGCTCGTTAACTGTTGCTCGATCGAGAAAGCCACAGAAATTCAGGCCCGTTAAACTCTGCCGGAGGCAGCAGCATGCTCAATGGGCTGGAGATAATCAGCTGCAGGTGGGGTCACGCTGCAGCTAGTGACATCCCTCCTCTGGTTGTTGAATGCCTGTGTAGTAGCGCTACGGCAATTTGCCAGTCGCAACAGCCGGTTGCATCGAAGTTGGTGCTGCGGTGAACTCTGTTGGTTGGCTGTTTGGGCTCCGCTTCAGGTTAGTAGCCGACAGAGCTCCGTGCTCTGAACTAGCTGCAGACTGAAAAGCTAGCTACAGGATGAATCAAGGCACAAGACCCACAAGGTTGGGATAGACGCGTGGACAGAACTTGGATGCGGTTTCGCTTACCTAATTTAGAAATAAGTACTGAACAGCCGGACACCTGCAAATGCTTTTCAAAAACAAGAGACTGCCCCTTGTGAAACGTAAAAAATTCACTGTATGTCACTTGAACTTCGACTAAGCTTGCAAGTCAGTTTCTGGCATCCCCGCATCGACCACTCCACCACTCTCTGCCACTGAATTGGAAACTGCTGGATGTTGTTCCTGTAGCGTCGCTGCTTCGGCAACGTTTGCTTGTTCCATTTGCGACGACTTCTGCTTCTGCTCCGCTGCGCGAGTATGCTGTTCCCTCTCCGCCTCTAAAACGCCCCGTAACAGCGACTCTGGAATGCTGTCATGTGCCTCAGACTCTGCGCAGAGCACGTCAGAAGCAGCAAAATATGAAGTCAGAACCAGCCATGCGGCGAAAGATTTTATTTCTGTCTCCTGTAAAATTAGCCAAGCAAATAGGTCAAGGAAGCACAACTAGACATCTAGCCGTGGAACTCGGTCTTCACACCCAAAGGAACAACTACGCTTGCATACCTTCTTGCGCGATAGAGCCACTCTCCGCTGTAATCTGTGAGGAAGAGGCAGCGAGACCCTTACCAATAACTTGGGACTCAGCAACAGTAACAAATCGTTGAGCCAGCGCGCGGCTTAGGAACAAACAGCAGCAACGCATCGCATTAATCCCACAACTGTAAACATGGGCCGCGAGTGCGCTAATTCGAATCACACTACCTGCGAGACGCTTTTATGCTTGCCGGATTTGCATGCCTGTAGTTTAAATGAAACCAGGCTCTTAAAATGAACACCATAGCTAATAGAAGTAAACAAACACCACAGCTACAATGGCTTCAAAAATGTCTCACCGGCACACAAGTGTAAGCCACTTCCGCTCGTCAGAAAGCAGCAAGTCCGAAACGACCTGTTCAATAGGGATACGCAGAGGACAATAAAAAATAAAATCTTGGCCTACAACGACCGAAACCAAGTAATCGGTGCAGAGGAAAGAACCGGGAAGCGACTAGAATCAATCTTTGCGCCATGTAATTACCGTTACTCACCCGCTGCAGAGCTATACTTGTGAACCGAATGTGGACCTCTTTTCTTTCGGGTGTTGCAAGAACACTGGTCCACGCTGCTCCTGCAGCGCAGCCTGCCGCCAAATCAGCTTCAAAGCCCCTTTGAATCCGTGCAGCATTAGAATCACTTGAGGACTCGTCTTGCTGAGCGGCATCGCTCCCGCTGCCTGCAGCCGCGACTTTCGCTGGCGTCACAATGCCTCCTGCCTTTACAACACTAGGACGGCGTTCGTGTCCCGGGCCAAGCCCTGGAAACGGAGTATCTTCTAACACGCTGCTGTGCCTTGCCCGTCCGCCGCCAGGCACATCGAGAAGGTTCCCTGATTTTTCAGAGACAGCTGCAGTGCCGTCTGCTGCCTTTGTCGGATTGCCCGCAGCTGTGGTGACTGTGCTCTGTGCGGTTGTCTTCGCTGAAGAAGCCCCGATAAAGTGACTCAAAGCTTCTTGTTCCTCTTGTGACGCTGGCTCACATATTTCCAAAACGTCCTTACATATGAGCTGGTAGACCAGATCATAGAATTCGTTTGAAAGCATACGCCGTGGGTATGCCATACGAAGCTCTGTGGGTCTAAACGCTATAGGAAACACTGAAGCCACTTTAGCCATCATCTGCTCCTCCGGCAGGAGTCGTTCCACAGTGAACATGCACGTTGCAACAAGCTGGGGAACAAAAGGCAGAGAGTTCAAATTCGAAACAACACGCGCTTCACAGTAACGCTTTATTCCCCATCCGCCGTCTCCCGTGTCTCCCTGTTTCACAATTGGTTCCTCTGCATCGCTATCCCATTCCAAGTGTTTTGCTTGGGCTACACGTCGTCTGCGGCTTTTACGCAGGGCCGCGAGATCGTCAAAGTCAAGCGGCATCCAAGAAGGTCTGAAGCAGAGAAGAGCGAACTCCGCGTCCGTCAACTTGCCTCGACGAATCCGGCTCCTGTCTTCCTGCGCCAGTTGCTCCTGTAGTCCCACACGGCAGTGCACAGAACCTCCTCCAAGACCATTAGTCTTTCGCCCATGACGCCTTGAGGCAAAACGTCTCGCGGGATGTTGTTCTTCATGCACATGCGCTGAGTCTCGATGGTCGCCTTTGTTCTGTTCACTGGGTTTATTCGTGTCCTTCGTGCCCCAGTCTACTAGCCGCCTGCGGAAGCACTCCGCTAAGTAGAAGGGAGAGCGCACAGGCTCGCCATCGTCATTCTCGTCGAGAGACAAAGAAACAGCACTGAGTACAGAGGCCGGCGGTGGCATGAGCTCGAGAGCCGCTGCGTCGGGAGGCATGCAAGAAGGGGATAATACGTCGTACTGCGCCTGCTTCCTCCAATCTTCCCTGCAGGTTCACACGGATACATCAAGGACTTCAGCAAGAGTTAAAGACTAACAAAGTTCGACACAGTTCCACAGTGATTTCGCTTTACGAGAAAACCTGCTGCGGCAATGCTTACTGTTCTGCGTCCGCAGAGGAGTTCGGGATAAACACCTCATCTGGCTCCAAGCCCAACGCAATTCGCTGTTGGTTTAATGTCTTCAACAGTCCAATCACCGCCACGATCACTTCGTCGTCCACGTAGCGGACCTCTGTATCGTCTTCATCACTGGAATCATCGGACGTTGCCTGTTCAGTTGAGGCCTCTTGTTCGGACGCACGCGCTCTTGATCTTTTTCCCCTTGGGGTTTCATACTCTTGCTGAAGGTCCTGGTATTGTTTTCCCATGCGCTGAAGCAACAAACGTCTGTACCGCAGCTCAAAACTGAGGGTGTTCTCTCTTAGCAGTTCAGTCGCAGCACGATTCTTGCGTTTTCGTTCCTTCAGCACAACATGCCCGTCCTTCACCAGCTGTTTCGCCGTCAAAAATATATACTTCGGGATGCCTGCGAAGCACAGGAAAGAAACACCCCAAGAAGCGCACAGTACCTCAGCCTCGAAGAATGCCCTTGGAAGTGGACCGGAGTGCAGGAATATTCGTTTTCTATACGCCTCGGAAATTCCGCGTTAACTTCGACACATACCCGAAGAGACCCGATGTACATAGTGCACAAGTTCGAAGGACAAATACTTGCGGTTTATATGCAAGCAGTGGGCCAAAAAGCTTGCGGTTTCATCTTGAGTCAGCTTGCCTGTACACATCGGCAACAATTCGGCAAAGCAGCATCCTTACTCAGCTGATTGATTCGAGGAGCGTAAAGCTATAGAAGGAAGAATGTACGAAAGCCCTATGCAAAGCAGGGAAACTTAGCTGTTCGCCAAATTAATACTGTGAGCTTCTCCATCCATAAGACTTACGTAGTTCTATGTAGGCGTTGTTGGCCTTGGCCATTTGCACAAGTTGCTGCTGCTCAGGGACATTATCTGTGGTATCACTGAGAGCCGCACACAGACAGCTGCACATAAGTTCTCAATCGTAGTCCGCAAATGGAACAGGCGTTGCATGCTCAATGCCAGTGGGCGGAGACTCTACAAGCTCGATGCATTACCTGCAGATGAGAACAAAAACCAGCGGCTGGTAGAATTGTGACGGAAGTGGTCTGCACAAAGTCGTGGACTGCACTGGGTTCTCTTTCCCGCTGCTATCCACGACAGTAGCCGTGCGGTAGCCTTTGCCTGTGCAGAGCAGTCGGAAAAAATAATCTGCAGCGTGGAACCTCTTCTATTTGCAATCCAGTACAACTTAGAGACTCCTGATGCCACTTTGCTCGTGGGGTTGTGGATCCAAGTGTTGGATGTACTGAATACTGTGCAGCGTCTGGTAACGGGGACTACCGAGAGAAATACAAAATGCACGAATTTGGTGTCCCGAGGGCTGAAGAAAAACCAAAGTAACCACTAGAAATGCAGTGTCTGAATACGTACACCACCAGCATTTTCGCGAGTGTTTACACCGCCACTCCTTCAAATTCCTCATGTCATCGTCAAGCCGGTGTTGGCGCCGTACTAAGGAAACCCGAGCGACAAGGCGAGCAACTCTCCAGCTGTCTCGGTCCATCTACGTTGAAACAAAAATAAAACATGCAGAGAGGGTTGCCCATACAGAGAGAAACACAACAAAATGTTGTTGCAAAATGTGCAGTGCGGATGAGAAGCATGCCTAGCGCTTTTATATGGGCTGGAAACGTACCTCAGCAAAGACACTAGTGCCGGTGCGAACATGTAGAACAACAATAGAGCTCTCAAAGAGGGAGAACCCGTTGACAAGAGATGCTATTATTGGGGCAATCGACTCCCCGCTTGACTGCAATGGGAAATCAGTTGGCGCGGTAATCATGTGCAATGTCAGGAAGAACAGTGGAAAGAATTGAACCCTCGCACCTCAACTAATGGGGACGCTATGCTAATGACGCGTTTTGTGGCGTTTTATGTGCAAATTTCGCCAAACCTACCCCGTACAAATATCTTGGGGTTGATTCGTCGCTATCTGACGTCTCGCTCTCATCTGTGCACGAAGAATTATATTCCAACCAACTCATAAACAAGCTTTTGTGGGTTTCCCTGTGACCTAACACAGTAACCTGGAATAGACTGACGTGACGGTGGGTGAGCTGACGTGCCTGAAGCAGCTGCTGCAAGTCCCAGATCAACACCGATGTTTTTGACGAGTGCGTGCACGGGTGTCATCCGACGCCCAGCCTCTTCAACCCACTCCGCTGGCCTGTGCAAAAGTGCCATCGTGGGTGACATCGGCACGTATCCCTGCAGTTCAAACCATCAAAAACAACTACGGCTTTGTGCCGCTGCTGCCTTTGTCTGTTTCTTCATATAATTACCGCTACAATACGTGCGACGTCCCCACATGATGGCCTACCTGCTTCCTAAGTCGTTTCATGCACTTTCGACGTTCCTTCGCAAGGCGCTGGTTTTCTGGCAGTTCGTGGGGCAAAACCAATCCATGTACAACTGTTTTCATCTCTTCAAGACGCCTGCGAAGGTTTTGAGACAAAAGCTTTCCGATGAAACGTTGAATTAAAACTCAACTGCAAGTTATGTTTGTAAAGGCGAAGTGTATAAGCACCAGCAGTTACAACGGAAGGTACCAATGAAAAGAAGGATGTATAAGCTCTTTAGTAAGGCCGTAAACTGAGTTGTCACGGTCGATGCGCGAATAGCCTTTCTTCTCACGGTTGTCACTGACCCGCCACCGCTGCGCAAACAGATAAAAGTCTGCAGGAAAGCTGGAAGCATGGCGCGCCTAGGAATCCCATCACATAAGCATGTACCAGCAGGCGGTCACAAGACAAGAGACTAATCCCTTGCACTGAAGCCATCCCGGAACTACAGGGAGAATATCCTAGCCCCCAAAATTCACTTCAACCATTTCAGTGCAGAGTTTTCTCCATGCAAGCAGGGGAACATTGCCAATATTAAGGTTGGGTGAGTCCGGCATGTTGCTGATGCAGAACATCTGGCGATTCGACCTTTTAGAGCCTGCAAAGATGCCACATTTCGTTGAATGCAAGCATGATGTTTTCGCTCTGCGCATAGGCTCTAGTGTAGTCAGAACGCCACATCTCGTGCATGCACTCAGCAAATAATTCATATACGTCTACTAAACGCGAAACAAGGTATACAACTTCACACCACAGCTCCTCACCGAAGTCGCGAATGTAGTCTTCAAGCTCTTTCGCTCCCAGGCCTTCCCTTCCTCTGATCACCATCACCCCACCGACCTCCAATAAAGGTTGCAACTGAGGCATGTACGGCTCATACCTGAAGCAACTCGCACAAAAAATAAAAGTGTTGTACTCATCGTTGCTAGGGCACTTTGTTGCGCGAGCAGGAGCCGTTGATAAACGGCGCCCATGTGTGTGCTGACTACAGGCGATCTCACCATTCATGAGCGAAGATAGGCCCGCATGGGACTGGGTAGTCCAACGGAGGTCGAACAGCTGTTCCTTGCTTTTTATACATTGTAGACGGCTCCAAAATACTTTTCAACTGGTTCCGACAAGGCCAACCAGGCCAAGACAAAAGCGGCTCCTATTGTAAGGCGACGCATTCACACAAAAATGCTCACATGCAATTTCAAACAAGCGATAGATAGACAGACCGAATGGTCCTCTTGAACTACAGTGGGGCCTCTAATCCTCATTACTAACTATGGCGAACCACGGCTAAAAGGTGAAGCTTTCGCTGCCTTAACGAGCGAGAACCACGCAGTGTCTTTGAGATGCAATCGAATGTTTTACCATTTCCGGGCCAGTTTGGACCTTGTTGATTAGCGCTCCGGTGGGCATGTACACTTCGATGGGATGTTCCTTCCCTTTGACCATCATGCTCGGAAGTTGTTGAAATTCCATAGCATGTTGGGCAGAGCGGTACGTGTTGCTGTTGTACACAACACCAGCACAAATCATCCACTGAATATTACACATATCCAAGACGACCAACCCTGTCATGATACTTTGGGCGTCTGCTGCTTGGATTAGGTGACTAGCAGTTTGCACACGTTTCTGGGAAGTTTTGCGCAACTTGCTCACGCGTCAACGTATACTTCGCGTGGACCCGCCTTTGCCATGAGCCTCGCAGCTAGGTTGACAAAGTCCCCCAACGCAGTGTATTCTTTCCGCAAATCATTTCCCACAGTCTGCACACCAAGCAGTGGCTTGTGAATGCACCTGCTGCGTACTTCGAAGCTGAAGTTGCCTATGGCCAAGCGCTACTGTATCAGCTTTGTCTACAAGTATTCTACCAATGTCGTGCGTACCCCACACCATACACGACCGCTGGTGATTCCAATCCCGGCATCAAGTCCAAACATCTTCATGCCGTCAATCACGCGCAGGCCTGCCATAATGGCTAAAGTAGGAAACCAGCCAACACAGTGAACGAAGTAAGCAGATTTGTTCGTCGCTAACGGAAGGCTGCTGCCATGCTCATGCTGTAGTCTTTCCTCAAAGATATGCGCTCGGATTTTACATCAGCAGTCACCTCTAACTGGATCGTCGAGGTGATACACCGGTGGTAGACCAAACATAACGAGCAGCAAAACGCCCTTGTCGTCTACAAGAAATTTATTGACAGAGCCTTCCTGCGGCAAAGAGGATCCAACACCATGAATGCATTATTTTTTCAGCGGTGAGCGCCACATCGCAAGAACGGCAACAGAGCTAAATTGCCTGTAGCCAGCGCACCATGGTGTAGGCTGCCTTTTGGGTCATTTTCATGAGCTTGTGGGCAATTTGGCTCCCAGTTGTAGATGACACATCCAGTCCCCGAACACAAATGAACATGACAGAGACCTGCGACACATCCAGGAATACACGACAATAAGTTGGAAAAGGCGCAGCTGTTAATTGAAAGCGTCTGACTAGAATATTGAAAAAACGAGTCTTACCGTTCGCAGTTCATTTAAAAATACGTTGCAGCCAGACTTTAGCCTTCTGAAAACGGCCGGCGGTATGTACCTGCGATCCATTGGCCCGACTCAAAACGCATCAACGTAAGGCTCCGTACTAGATACAACACTGGCCGAGAATGTGCAGCCTCACAAACTGGGAAAAAGTCAACGCGTACCTCCGCAATAAGTCTACATCGTCAGCGTCAACTTCAATGGACGCCAGTGGGGGAGGTGGCGACACGTGCCAGTCGGCTACCCTGTGAATTGCTTCAAGCTCCTCTTCTTCAACGTTGTTTCTTGGCTCCTCTCCCCCAGCGCTGGCGTTGCTGCTACGTCGCTTTTCGTTTGCAATCTTGACTAAATCGTCAGCGTGAGGTAACAACCGGTAGAATTGTCTTCCCGGAGGCGAGTCTTTTACCGGCTCCAGCGAAGCAACGCCATGCATTGCTTCCGCCATGGTAGGAGATACAACAGTTTCGCCTGAGGCACGCAACAGTAGAAATGCACAAAAGCCAGTGAGCTAGTCTTCGCAGAAAACGGGTGTCTCCAGTTTGCCTAAAGCGGGAAACCTAAGGCTTCTGAAGGTGGTAAGGCTGCCCAGGGACCCCTCAAATGCTCGAAAAGCAACTCGCCCGTGCTGGCTAGCGGCTCCGCGATAGAAATTTCCTCCAAGGGAGCTCCAGCTACCACGTACTCCCATCGATCCATGATACCCCCAACCTGCACAGTTGCCAAGAAATTGGAGTGAGAACGAGGGCTGACAGGCTCCCGGATTGTAATGAGTTTCGATTTTTTCTCAAACAAGTTATGTGGAGCGGCTTGTCCGCATGTTAGTCCTAACGTGGAGCTGCACCAGTCATCTGCATGATTCCCACAGAGCTGCATGCAGTATCCTCACGTGGAGGAGAAAACTGAGTCAAGGCCGGCGGCACAGAGGGTCACGTGAAAAACTGACCTGGAGAATAGTGACTCGCCCAAAACCTGCTCCAATGTGAAGGGTTAAGGTTTTCCCCGCAAAGCCTGTTGGGTATTTGTGAAGAGACTGATGAAGATTCATGCAGCACTTGGCTGCTAGAAGGCAAGCTTGTCTGGCGTCGACACGATACTCATTATCCTCCACACCATCCTTCTCATCTGAATGCAACAGCTGGCAAAGCTCTCCAAGCAGATGAGAGCAACAAAGAATCTCGACTGCCACGTAGAGCGCATGGCTCAGCATTCAGTTCCCCGTGTTGCTCTGTTCAAGTAGTAACCGCACTGACTGTACCCTCCCCCCAGGACCTCTCTACAGAAACTGTGCTCAAATTCGTTTAGCAGCTTGCAGCCGCCGCACATTCATCATCATCGTCTTCGTCGTCAACTGGCCAAACAATCGTCAGCGCGTCGCCACTGAATTTGATGATGTCGCCGCCCCAAAAATGCACGATGCGAATGATCTTGTCAAAAAACTGATTAATGATCTGAAGGATGCACAAGCCGACAGTGATGGACGTCAGTTACCCCTGGTTGAGACCACAACCCTGTCAAGCCTTTCCAAACAGCTTCGAAATCGCTTGAAGGAATATTTTCTATTTGGTTTCGTCCAAAATGAGCACATTTTAGTCCCATAGCTTACACCGCCAAGGCGCTCCGCTCCGTTTGGTTGTGTGTCCAGCGCTTCCGTGAGAGCTGTGAAGCCGCTGGCGTCGCAGAAAACCTGAACTCAATAAGAGTGACAAGCGGGTACTCAGATATGGCTGCTCGCGCAGAGGTCCCAAGCATACGTCAGGCGGATCCTGCGTATCACGAAGATAACTAGTGTTGTTCACATCGGCGCTTAACCTGCGGTCACCAAGCAAGCCAGAGGCCCCGTTACTAAACCAGCAGAGGGAGACTTACAACTGCAGCAGTAAACTTCTCAACTTGTACGTCGAAGTCGTCCGAGTACCTGTAACATTCCACAGTCAGTCGCATAGCACGGACAGCGAAACCTCAAGTGCGCAACTATACGCAGCCTTGTCGGCCAACCGATGTAGCAGTTTGCCAAACCTGATGCGCTTATCCGCGATTGCTTCCAGCACTGTCCTGGGCACGAAACAGGAAAATTGGCGGACATCCAGTGAATGACCTTGAAGGACAAGACAACACAAGCAACCGCTCTGCTGCCCATTTCTGCGATGCAAGGTAGAGAGAAATAAAAGCTAGAAAGTGACAAGTGACGATCTCCGCGCAACTACCAGCAGTATCGGCACTACAAGAAATGCACTTGAAGAGCAAAAGGCTCCCACAAAGAAGTGCTACTACCCCTGGAAACTCCGGGCCCACGTCTACCTCACCAAGTGTGTCCGCAATCTTGGCCTGCTTAGCAGTCCGCTGTTGCATGGATGCATTCAGGCGCCGCTCGCACCGCAAGGCAAGCCACCGCCAATCCTGGGAAACGGCATCGCCCTGATGAGAGGAAACGGCAGACACTTAGTAGCGCGTGTTTCACTCTAGGTGGAAAGACCAACAAGACACAAAAGCATATCCATAGGCGTCGCAAAAGCTAGTAGTGTAGTCGTGAGAGAGAAAAAATGCGCTGTCAATGCCGCACTTCAGTCCAACGGTAGACAACTTACACCGGAGACGAGGGAGTCTGACACGTCTTCTATGGCCGGTGGCCTCTCTGGTGCTCGAGATAGGCGCTTCACGCTGGATCCACTGCGAGACTGGAGAGTTTCATGGAGACCACCGGGGCCAAACGCCGGCGTCTTTCCTTTTGAAGGCGAACACACACCATTACACTGGCAGCTTACACCAAGTTCTGGCTGGCTCGTGCAGAGTTATTTGCCAGCCATTTCACTTAAGCAAGGCAAAGCAGCCTCTTGCGGCTTGCAGAGAAAAGTGAATATACTGTGCGAAAGCAGATCCGTTAGTGCCACAAGGTTGGTACAAGATCAGCTGGATGCCCCGTGGGGGATGCTGTGTGTAGAGAGCGCACCGTCGCGCTCTTCGCGAGGAAAAAAGAGCAACGTGCCTACCCAATTCTCTAACAGTAACCCTCGCAACAAGCACAGCAAAGCCTGGAAATTGCACCGGAGGTCTACTTCAATTCGTTCGATCGTCTGCCCTGTCAGTCCCCCTTTTGCCTCACCATCGTTTTGACTTCTTCGATACAGGCGGTTCCCCATGGAGTGGATCGGTAATTTCGCGACACGAATCTCCTCACTGTGGCGAGGGCTTTGCCTCCGGCCAGCGTCAGATAGACTTACCTGTCGCACGATCAAAATCTCCCCACCGACTCTAGATGGAACTCATCTCTACTGATGTGAAGCTGCTGCCCGTCTTTGAGTTTCGCAGAGTCTCCACAACGCATTCACATCGAAGCTGTTTTCGCTGGCCGATCTGTCTGGCGCAGTGGTGAGTGACGCATGTGGTCGTCTGTTGTGGCTCCACAAGAAAATTATCACGTACTCTGGAATCTGTTTTCGTAGATGCTTTGGTTTTCAGCAACTCTACACAGTGAATCACCGCGTGCGCTGCAGCTGCGCTGTCGCTGGACCTCGATAGAGCCAGTGGCTCGAACACTGAGCGGGGTGTGGCAGCAGAGCATGAAGCTGCACCCGTTCAGTTCAATGTCTTTGTTAATAATTCAGCACATTCAACACAACACAAATCCTTCCATTGATCGGCATTACCCAAGGAGCTTCCCTAGCAAGCGTTGAGGCGCTCGATGACAACTTACAGCAGCCCCGCCCAAGTCGCATGCAAAAATATTGGCCGATTTTGCTGATTCCACAGCGCCACGTTCTTCAGGAAGCAACTTCGTATAAAGCTCTTACGATTCCCAAGTATGTTGGCCAATTTTCATGGAAACAGGACCCTTTGCGGTTCCGTGGCATCACCGGGCCCACCAACCGCCTTGGCAGGGTCGCTTTAGTCTGATGCTTATCTGCCTCTTGCTTGACATTAGAAAATGAGAATTTTACGAGAAAACCATTTAGAGCACAAGATGCTTTGATGGATGTCTGTGCCCGCCTCACCAGCAGCGCCGTAAGGGGCCCCCCATCGCATGCCCGCACTGACGCGGCGTACGCTTGAAGCAATACTCAGTGGACAACACTGCTGCTTTTCACGTCGTATATCCTTTTCGAGGTTATTTGGTTTTTGCAGCCCGATAACGGGGCGCAAGAGCTAGCCAGCGCCAACGATGCTGGCGGTCTCGCCTTCGCTAGCGACGAAGCCACACTGGGAAGCGATGACAGAGTTTGTTTACCTCCGGCCTTCAATCGTCCGTGCAATTCGCCCGGCTTCTGCGCGTTGTGGGGTGAGCTGTCGCTACTCAAGTTGTCTTGGGGGAAGGCAGCCCAGTGTCTGCGTGGGGACTGTTCCCGTCGTTACCGTTGTGGCACCAGCCAGTGCTCCAAAGCACACTTACCAGCCTTTTGATGAGCATAGTAAGCATCCGAAAGTTAGAGCAGCCGCAGTTGGACTGCGTTCTGGTCCTTGCAGCACAGCTTTTCCCCACCTCTCGTGCAGGCGGCTCCAAGCTCGCCCTGCGCAACACAGTCTGAGGATGTTCTCAGAGGACTCAAAGAGCTCAGGCACGCGTATGCAACGATTTCCGGCTTGCTCGACGAGAGATACTTTTGGAATCCCTCATTTCGTTTCCCATCTGAATATCCTTGCAACTGAACGCCAGACAGAAGATTCGTCATATGATAACACGCGGACCGCCAACGGTGAAGCACATCAAGTTGTTGCCTCTCCAGACGTTGAAGCAGTGCATGTGGGTCAAACCCCATCGCTTCCAGATTTTTCGCAGCCGCCGTATTCTTCAGACGCTACTCAGGGCAAGGGAGATTGCGACTTACGACGGCTGCAGTGTCGCTATGACTCTCTGCTCCTGAGGCCTTCTTCATTTGGACTGCAAGTGCAGCTGCTGCATTCAATTATCCGAAAAGCTCAGCGGCTGCATGACGCTTGTGTTTATTTGAACAAGCTACAGCCGCTGCAGGAGCGAATTCGCACCCCTCGCACAAATGCCTGTCTGGAAGTCCATCCTGTGTTGTATGCTGCGTTTTGTATTTATAGCCCAAGCCATATCCATATAGCTGCGACAAAGCGTGTTGGAGCTGCAGAGCACTTTTTAAGGCAATACATCATGGCTAAGAGCCGGACCAAGTCAAGAAGCGCCTTCACTGGTCTTGCCGGGTGTGGGCAAGTAACAGATGACCAGTGGCTCGCCAATACATCTCTGAAGAACGTTTGCGTATACCCGCTAGAGGCGCTGTCACCACGACTGCGTCTTTTCTGTTTGACAGCCCCCTCTCGCCTGGCTGCCTGGGAAGGCATTCTTACGCGAGCTCTTGCGTTTTGATCTGCTCACGTTTTTGACGTGCCTTGTTGAATGTCACAAAACTAG
This sequence comes from Eimeria tenella, assembly GCF_000499545.2. Lineage (NCBI taxonomy): Eukaryota > Apicomplexa > Conoidasida > Eucoccidiorida > Eimeriidae > Eimeria > Eimeria tenella. The sequence continues at coordinate 666,673 of NW_013541457.1, forward strand.
GGTGCGTGAGCATTGCAAAACGTATTTTTTTTGTCAGGCTTGGTTGACATTCTTTCGAACTTGTGGAGGTCTGGGACTCTAGCAGTATCTTGCATCATCCGAGAGACAAAGCTTTACGAGCTGCACTGGGTAGTGCCCACGGCTACCAGCGATAGCCTGCCGTTAGACTGCCAGTACTTTTGAAAGAGATCGTAAACAATTCATTCTGTTGATGCAATGACAGTTCCCCGGGGCTCTTGGCTGGATGGCCGAGTGGTCTAAGGCGCTGCGTTCAGGCCGCAGTCCTAGCGGGCGTGGGTTCGAATCCCACTTCAGTCACTTTTGTTCGACACTTGCCGTTCATACGCAATTTTGTAGTGGCGGCTGCATAGCCGCCGGCTTGAGGGCACAGATGACGGTAGCAGCACATAAGCCGCCAGCCTGTGGCGCAGTTCACTCTTCTTGCAAACAGATGGAAATGCGCTGCCTGACTACGTAGGAGGATGCAGTGCTAAAGAGGAACGCCGCAAGCGTTCTATATCAACGACAGAAAAAGCCGATTGGTTTGTATATTCTAGGAAGGAGGGTCAATGTGTACAAGGAAGATGATGATTCACACTTATAAATATATTCTCATCTACTTATCACCACTGTAGATTCCAGCAGGCAGTGCAGTATCTGACAGGAATTATGAATATTTTAACTTCTAGGCCGTGTTGTGCGCGCAACCTCGGGACACGCAGAAGCGTGAATATGCAAGTATTCGCGTACAGAGTGAGGCTCTGTGGACTATGTCCAAAATCATGAATTTCCACCTAGCGAAGTGGCAGCAGTTCAAAGAAATCACTAGGCTGTTCCTCGCCGTCTCGCACCTACCAACTGAGAGCTCCAAACAGTGTATTCATACGCAGGGGAACTGCCAAACGTCACAGGGTTACGCTACCATGCGCTGCTGTTGTAAGACATGGGATTAACTCGCCGAAGATAGCTTCCTATGCAATGCGGATTTGATTGCTCGAAGTCCCAACGACTATAGCATGTGCACTTCTGTAGGGATCAGTAGAACCATCGGCGGGTACTCTGAAGTTTTCTACGTGAAAGTAGAAAAGGACCTACATAAAACTGCTTCTTGTATATTTTAACCCAGAGCAGACGCTTGACAATCGGCTTGACGGCACCACAGTTCTGTGCCAGCAGTGCTTCAACGGTAATAGTCGTAAAAAGCCAATTAGCATGCTTCAATGGCAATAAAAGAATCTACCAGAAAAATATTGGTGCTCATCCAGCTCTCTGCGCAATTGCTGTCACTAACTGTGATGGGGCTGTTCCCCTCGGCTGGATGGCCGAGTGGTCTAAGGCGCTGCGTTCAGGCCGCAGTCCTCGCGGGCGTGGGTTCGAATCCCACTTCAGTCACTTTTAGGCAGGTTTTTAACGCTTCTGGAGCACCAAAGTTTCACTTGGACAGCATCATAAAGCTTATGATGGTTGGCTATTGATACATTGGGGGGACCGCGTGAGGGCCAGCGGGGTCTCCCTAAGGTGCCTGTAGAAGCAACTGGGGAACTAAGGGGCATCTCTTGTCTTCCTTATTATTTCTTGTAGAAAAAAATGCCGCGGCTTAGGACACACCCAGCTCCGGGAAGAAAAGCCAGGAAGGATCGCAAGGCTCGCTGGTTGGAGTGCGTGAAGATCTAAGTTGCTGGGTTCGGAGTGCGAGCAGTCTGCTTGCGCTGGTGTGAGTACTCAACGAAGTTCCTTGTTTTGATCTGTTTCGGCTTTTCATTCACCGCGTCAAAGTCAAGTATACAACTATACGCCCGCCGTCACCTCTCCATTCATCAAAATATTTGAGAGGCAAGAATGGTGGGAGCCGACGCATGAAAAATGAAGTGCATACTGTTACGGAAACGCACTGCATTGCTTGATGTAGATGGAAAAATGGACAACCAATGTAGCTGGCTCTCGGCTGGATGGCCGAGTGGTCTAAGGCGCTGCGTTCAGGCCGCAGTCCTCGCGGGCGTGGGTTCGAATCCCACTTCAGTCACTTATTCCATTTTACATCTGCTCGAGGTTTTATCTTCAGATATACGTTGTCTATTCACTATGTAGCAGTTATAGAAGGATGTTCTTTTTCCATATTCTGCCAACTTCAAACCTTAGCCATGCAACGCTTCTTCGCCCAAGAGACTGATGCGACGACTACTACAAAGTTAGCATCAAGTTCCTGACATGGTGGCTTGGCTCAAATACTGCATTGCAGATCTTCTGTCTGCAGTGAAATCATAGACAGTTTTAGGGGAAGGTCGGGCGATGCAGGTGCAGACTGAACCAAAGCAGATGAGTAGTACATATTATTCACTTTTCTCCGTCTCACCCTTGCTTTAGGATGAAACAACAGGACCCTCATCGTGCACCTGAGGAAAGTGCGCTGCCTTACGTACAGCATTCTTCTCCCGGCAGCCCTCGATTCGGAGAAGAAAACAGACGGGTGTATCTCTGCCGTTTGTGGCCTTAAAGGACAAGCGAATCTGTTCCTCACCGCACCGTATATTAGGTCCTCTCTAAAGAAAAGTCAAAGGTACCTTCCAGTAGCTGCTGCAGCTAGAACGTTCGATCAGAACGACCCCACAGGGTTACGGCATGACGGAGGTGACGAACCTGGCTTACCCGTGTGGCTCCCTAATACACCGGCAGCAGACGAGCTCTACTGCGTATGAAACCCGTGTAGGTCCCCTCGTGTAGTGCCGGTGTCACCAAGCTGTGCATGAAGGTGCGGGAGACAGTTGTATGGGCTAAAGTAAGCTCAGTCGGTGCGGTGTTTGAACGAGCGATAGTTTCAACTCCGCATTGCAACTGCCTATCCAACTTGAAGCAGCCTGTCGCCTTTGCAACTTTTACAGCCTTCATACGTAACGAAGTAGATTCCTTCGCTGTTTAAGGGTCTATTTGGGCTCCTTATTTGGTTCTGAAAGTACTGAAGTTGCGAGAGGGGTAACCATGTATGAGCAACGCGAGGCCTCGCTCACTACAATTTGGATAATTCTGGTGAGAACTAGCACGTTATGTGCGTCCAAAGCAATAAAAGACAAGTGTTTAATGCTGAAAGAATCAGGACTTGCGTCACTAAAAGCCCAGTAGCGGCAGACACTGCCCTAACCACGGCAAGCGGAAGACCACCCGGAAATCAAAGAGCTGCCTACCCAATGAAGTTGAAGAAGACCTCGGTACCTTAGAGCCACAAGCAATTTCGGAAGAAAAAAACGGTGGCAGCTAAACGGCATACTTACGCTCAGGGGGTTCCATCGTCATAGTCTCCTTGAGCTTCTTCAGGTCTGCCGCAGCTGGCACGGGGGGAATTCTGTACCAACCACACCCAGCACCACCGATATCTGTTAATTCGTTTTGGCTAGGCAGCACGAAAGGCTTGACTACACAAAAGCTAGTGTCTTCACAAATTCAACTGCACAATAACAGCCAACGACTACAAACAGCAGCAGTGCATTATTCCGCTGCAAGCCAATGCAGCAGAAAATATGCCTGTTTGCCTGACAAAGTCTCCTCGGGAAGCAGCCTCCCATCAGACCAGCTGGATAGCTGTTGCACATGCAGCTTTCCTTTCCACGGTGCATTCAGCGTTACTGTGTTCCTGGAGAGGTGCCAGAGACAGAACAAACAGAAGGCCAACAAAGCGAAAAATTCGCCAAAGTAACAAACCGAAGTATTGCGAGGTGGACCTGTGGTCCACCTCGCAATACTGCCTACGCCAGCTCAAGATACTTTCGGCATTTCCCTCCTACATTACGTAATTCCACCAATGCAACTAAGCCACTTGACAAAATTACTGCAGCCGCACCAACTGCGGAGGAAATGCAACGGAACACTCGGGTAAAGTAGGGCGACTCACCTGACAGGGGATAATCCGAAGGCCGTGGGGCTTAAATAGTGAAACGAAATGTCAATGGGCTTTCGCTGACGCCACATATTGGCCACTGGGGACTCAAATAGCAGTCGCAGGCCGGGTAGCTCTCTTAGGTAATTTCCTGTTGCGGCTGCTGTTCTGCTAAGGCGAAGCCAGCTCCTCCGCACCACCGCCCCTGGGCGCGTCGCAAGAAATCGATTCGCCGCATTCTGCTGAAAACGCTGCAGCAGACCAAGGCCTGCTTGGCGTTGCTGATGCAGCAAAAGCAATTGTTTCTCTTGCAGTGCCGACGCCGAAAGTTCGCGCAGTGCCTTCAAGAGACGGCGGCGCTCTGCCGCTGCCACTCGCGTTGCAGCCCCCAATATCTCCCGCGCTGCTCCTGCGCCTTGCCATCCATGCGTCGCACCCTTGTCGTCTAGCAGCAGCTTACGCACTGCGTCAGGTCCCAGAGACTGATGGTACTCTTGAACAAACTGCTGCATGCCATCGGCTGCCACACGGACAGCGTCAGAAACGCGGCTGAGCGGTCGCAACAACCACAGCAACCTACCACGAAGCGTGCACATCTAAATCCAGAAAACTCAAAGAATCACAGTGCAACCTAAAAAACGAGGGACAGCATTGCATTTCAGAGTTCTAGCCCCACTTCGTAAGCTCATATATATTTTCGGGTTGCTTCTGCAGGTCGCTTCTGTTGTTGAGCAATTGTTGTAGTTGTAATTCGAAGCGTCGCACTGCCAGCGAGCGAACGGCTTCCAGCTGCAGGCGGTGCAGTACGCGAAGCTCTGCAACGCCAGCATCACAGCGAAGACCAAAGGAACAAAACAGAGCTTCGTGCATCCTAGAAGACATATGCGACGAAAGGCAGGCAGACAAGACGCTTCGCAGAGACGCAAACGTGGCCACCAGTTCCAGCACCCAGCCATGCCAAGCCCAAATAAATGCAAAAGCACCAGCTGTCCCTTCAAAACACCTCACCCTTCACTGCCTCCTCTGCTAGTGACTGCCGAGCCTCGGCAACGGAAGCTTCTGCCGCCTTTGTCATCTGCGCACGCGGCAAATTCCTTTTAACGCTTGAAGCGCAGCTTGCGTCGAAGTCCTCAAGCACCCGGTGCAACACAACGAACCCCTCTCGGGGCCCCTCAACCTGCGCCATTTCCGCCTTAAATCTGAATAAAAACAATTCAGCAAGAGACATCGAGGCAAAAGGAGGTAGCATAGATGCAAATGTTCATCCTTTATCTACAGGCTTGCAGTTACTTACCGGGTGCTGCAGATTGGCACAAATACAGGCCACTATTCATATGCATCAATGTGCACGAACTTACATCCTTGCGTTTCCATATGCTTCTACTGCGTTGGTATACGCAAATGTAAGTATGTAGGCATACGTATTTCACATGCTTGTGCGTATGAGTAGATATTGAAGTACATGCACGGACCTGGCGAGGAACTTTCTTCTGAACATCTCAGCGTCGTAGGCGACTGCATCTGAAGGGCTAAACGGTTCTTGTAGTTTCAATGCCCCACGTTGAGTACTTCCACTTGGCGTCGATAGCAGCATTTTCGTGGCTTCAGGCGGAGCAAGGAGGGATCTACAGGCGGTGGCAACAGTGTCAAATAGGTGCAGCGCGCCGCCAGTACGACCTCCAGTGCACTCATCAGCAGCAGCAAACTGCACCTTCTGGTGTTGCAGTTCTGACTGGCCGGAGTACTCTGCGTCTTTTGCGCGATGCTCGGCAAGCAGAGAGGCCAAAACCTGCCGCACATCTTCTGTGCACTCTGTAAGAATTGCATCAGGACTGACAGAAGTGGAAGCTTTCCTCGTCTTCGGCTGATTAGGTCTCCGCACGAAGACAATGTGGACAGAAAACAGCTCCCTTACGCCCGGCACGGACACACGGGCTGGCACAGCTTCTTTATCTTGGAGCTTTTGCTGCAAGTGCTGCGGCTGTCGCTCACCTTGTGCGTCACCCGCACCCAGCTCGGCAGCCACCATTCCCCATTGTTTCTCCAGCAGGCGTAGTGCTGCGTGCGCTGCGTGGAGCCTTAAAGTGTTTGCTGTTGTTTCTCTTAAGGCTGCAGCCTGACGGTTGCTGGAGGCTACTGGGGGCAGAGAAATAGGGTCCCTCAGCAGCAGCACCAGCGGCTTACTCCTGCTTACTGCTTCTGTGAGTTGCGACGGACCTTGTTGGTAATGGTGCCTTTGCAAGTCCTGCTGCTGCAGCATACGCAGCTGTATCTGCTGCTGCATCGCTAGAAAGAGTACAGGCAGGGGCTGCACCTGCGGCAGCAGCGACGCCGGACCATCTAGAGCCCCTAAGGGAAGTGGCAGCAGCAGCAAATCGCCGCATGCAACAGCAGCCCCTGCGAGCGCTGCCCTTTCCGTGGCCTCGTGGTCCGTTTGGCTGGCCCAGCCCCCTGTCACGGGAGGAATGTGGAGCACTACAGGAGGCCCTTTTACTGCTGCTGCTGCTGCTGTGGTTGCATTTGCAGCATTGTCGCCGGCGGCGCTGTGTGTAGGCGCAGCAACTCCCTGCGCCTTGGAATCTTTCAGAACCCTCGGGCGGTGCCAGAAAGAAAAAACACTAACGAAACGATCCTCATCTGCTGCTCCTCTGGCTGCTACGAGCCCTGTTGTTGTTGTCGCTGCCTTATCTGTCGCGCTGCCCTTCGCGCGGACGTCCTCGCTAATAGGACTTAAGAGACTTGTGGGGTCGAGCTCTTCTCTGTCGCTGTTGAAAAGAACGTAGCAGGGGCTAGAGCTATTCGGTGCCTGTCCTTTTTTCAGGCCACTGGTCACAGTGACATGACTCAGAGGACCCTTGGAGAGCGACAGCCTCATCACGGGAGGACCAGTCTGCAGTGCAGAAGTCGTGGAGGGCCCTTGTGGATTTGCAGCGCGAGCCTCAGCAGCAGTACAATGGCAATGCAGCAAGGACACGGCACCCAGTAACAGAATAAGGCACACCGGCGAAAGCTGCAGCTGGTGCATCAGTGAAATCCGCGATACGCTCCCTCTGTCTGGCTGTCCAGAGTTGCCGGGGTCAGGCTTCTTCATGGCTTTGCGCTCACCTGAGGTCCCTGCCTCGTGCTTGGTGTGACGGCGCATAGCAGGCCCTCGGAAACGTTGGGAGTAGCATGGTCGTGCATCGGAGGGCCAGCAATAGTGGCGCGCCTGCCGCTGCCTGCTCATGTCCTCCCAGTGAGGGCCCTCGATGTTTTGGTATGCAGGCTTGATAGGCTGTTTAAAGGAATCCAAAGACAGACATGGACTTCCTTAAGAATCTCCACGGGAAATTCGTACGATCTTTGAAGTCAGGCTTGTAGAGTGAGGCGTGAAAATGGACGCATCTTGCTGCGATCAAGTACTCCACAGGGCCGCTGGACACTCTCGGCGAGACATTGGCAGGCTAGTCAGACCTTATCAAAGCAGTATTAAGAATCCCAAAGATGGAGAAAGACATGGCGTTGTACCCTAGGACTATGGCAGAGACGAGCGAGTGTGGGGCCATGAGGCTTCTGCTGCCGCTGCGGATTTTTTGCCAAAAAAAGGAGGCAGGCACAAGAAATTGACAGTATATGCTCGCTTGCTCTCATATATAGATAAGATAAGTCGTTGGTAACTAGAGATGCAAAGTGCAGATAGGGTTGCCCAGGTGCTGCCGACTCGCCAGGCCTCAACTCAGCATAGCACGCCCTTGCAGGAGGCCACAACCGGGCGGCTTTACCGTAAATGGTTAACGCGGGCTTTTTTTTACTTATTTACTTAACAGAACAGTAATCCTACGGTGAATAATCTTCAACGAAGCAGTATGAAGAGGGGAAACAGTCCAGCCTTGCACCGCTAATCAACACCAGCCATGCCTGGTTGTCGTTCCCTATTTTGCTAGAGCAGCTGTGAAATTCTTGGGAGATTATTTTGGAATAGAGGCAAGTGATGTGCATGCAGATGCTTGTTTTACACTCTAACTCCGGGAGAAGTTGACGCTCTCACAGGCAACGCCGCGGGAATCCAGTTGTGCATATGACCGTCAACACCGCAGCCAAGTTTATTCCTCCACCTTACACACAGAAAAGTGTCAAACTATTCTGTCGAGTAAAGAAAACAAAGACAACAACTAAAAAAGAAGGTTCGGTACGTCCGTCGGGCAAGGTCCCATAGGTCGCTCAATGGTTTTGACAAAGCAAAACAAGCATATTACGGGACGCCGGAATCACCTGTACTGCAACGCTACCGGGATTCCCCTTCATCACTACTGGAGGAACCGTAGTCTCCCAAGAGGGCTGAGCAGTCCCCTGACGGTTGTGGCTGTTGCTTTCTTACAACTAATAGCTTTGGCGCAGCCACACAAACACCCAGACCGAAATTCAAGGTGTTGACCTTAGATGAAGCCGTAGTAGGCTCCCTGAATGTGGAACTTGCGGATCTGGAAGAACCTCCAGTGTCCGCCGCGCTGTCACCCCCGCGTATCGCGGAACCAGGGTCTACCGGTTTGCGACAGACGAAAGTAGAGGAGCCCTCTGTATTCGCCTCGCGGCTACCCGCGTGCGATACGCTCGTGCTGGTGCTGAAGCTGCTGATACTAACTCTTCTCTCCCGAGAGCTGCTGCTGCTGCTGCTACTGCTGCCGCTAGTTGCAGAATCGTTGTCCTTGCTGCTGCTGCTGGCGCCGATGCTTCCGGGAGGGCCTCCGTTGCTGTGAGCGTTGCCATCGTTTGCAGCAGACGAATCAGCGGGTTGGTGGTCTGTGCCTTCACTAATTTCCTCCTCGACCGATTCTGCACGATAAAACAATAAAAACAGGGGAACACGTCAATACAAAAAGATCAAAGATCCAGGACATGCAAAAGTGGAGAAGCGAGATGTGAAGTACGGGGAAATACGCCGCAAGCCATGAAGAACAAACGACGACACAAAGCCAATAATATGCGTTGAGAAACAACACATATTTCTATGTACACATACAACTAATGCTGAACGGAAAAAGGAGGAGCCTTACCGGGGTCAGAGTCCAGTTCTCTGGCTGCCCTGAAGAACTTGAGTTCGTCTTTTTCTATTTCCGTCCACTCCTGTGCAGGACTCCCCTCCATGTCTTCATCTTTTATTCTACGCTGCCTTAAGAAATTGAGGGCCGCATCTGAGGCTGCTGTCCTGTCAAGCAGGCGGCGGTTCAGGCGCCGCAGCTCCGCCAGCTGCTCTAAGGCCAGAACCTCCTGTTGCAGCCCCTGACGCGACGCCTCCACTTGGGAAATTTTGTCCATTGCAATTTTCTCCTCCTACGAACGCACACGAAACAAAATGTAGTGAAACAAAACATAAGCAGGATATGGGCGGCTGCATAACCGTATGGCTTGCTCCAGGAACAGAAGGGAATCTGCGTGGACGTCAAAGCAAAAATATACTATAGGGTTTCACTAGACGGAACTCCTGACATATCGAATTTAAGAGCGTACTTCCTCTTTCTGCATGCGCTCAGCAGCTAGCGCCTGGTCTCGCAGAGGATCGCACATGCGGGTGCCTCCCCACTCCAGCACATAATCACAATTCTGTGGGTCTGTGGGCCACACAACATTAGAAAATACAGAAGCATCCATTAGACGATAGAGAAGCGGGTGAGCAATGCAGTTATTGGCATAAACGCTTGCACGCAAATGGCTTATAATAGAGGGGCGTATACTTCGGGCTTATTAGTGTGGACAAGTATTCAACTCGGCGCTCCAAAAGTAGCTGTATTATCTTAGAATGTAAAGAAATACCTGTCTTGAAGCAAATTTCTCCTCGGCAGTGCGGACAACGTCCGTAAAAGCGCCACTTGATGATCCCCAAGTAGTCTTCGCCCTGGACGCCGAAAGAGCGGCATAAAACAGAATATAAGTACCAGGTCAATGAAGCCTAGATGGGGGTAAAGTGGCAAAAATAGCCAGTTGTAAGACGTTCTGACTAGAGTGCCGACTCACAGGAGGCCGGAACCTGCAGGTTCATAGGAAACTACGTGCTGAACTCACCTCCACTTTCTCTACTCTGGAGTTAAATTTGGTCCCAACGTAAATAAATTCACTGCAGGTGCCGCATTTGAGGGTGAATGGATACATCATGCGGACGTTCATGACTTTGTTTTTGTGTCTTTTCTGGGGAAGATCGAAAACATCTCCCCGACGTCGTTTCAGCTGCTGCTGTTGTATTCGAAGTATCTTCTTCTTCGCCTGTAATTTGTCAAAATCAAAATCAGGGGGGTAGTACTTCACGAGCACTTTGCGGTCCGCCATCTTGTTGACGCGGGTACAGGAATTCTGCCGGGACTAACTTCACAATTGGTCGACTCCGCCCTCTTCAGACAATGGCAAATTTAATTAAACGCCGTTATCGTCCTATTTTGGATACATCAGGCACGCAGCTCACGAGGAAGCTCTCCACCGTGGCACCGCTGGATGCTATGGCAGCCGATGGAGGAAGCAAACAAAACAGAATCGAGGAGAAAATACGTTGTTCAAAGCCTGAGTAGCCCAATCCATAGAACGCCATTAAAAAAGCCACTACTAGTTCTCAATGAGTTTCAAAGTACTCCATGCTTCGTGCCGTAGTGTGCGCCGCATGCAAATTCGAGTACAATGCATGACCGCTACGGCTCATGAAATCGACGAGCATATGGCACATTTTTCTTGACAATTTTGCAAGTGAATTTTACGTAATGGATTTATATGACTTTAACTTTACCGCCCAGACACTCCTGTGGCTCGCTGTCTCCTGCGCGAGGCTCCGGTCGAAGACCTTGAATTAACTCCAATGTCCCGAATACGGAAACGCAGCCTCGTCTACCCAGTGATTGCAGAGTCCTCTGTGGGTCAGGGGATTAATCATCGCCTTGCTTTGAAGCCACAGCCACAGCGTAACGGAAACTTATGGTGGCTATTCACTTCCCATCCGCCATCCTGAAGTTACTAAAGAATCTAAGTTGATATGTTCGTGGCTTTCCCCTCCCTTTAGCGTGCCCAAGCTAGAGAGTATATGGCGTATGTTCTTAGGACTGGAGAGGACGTAAACACAAGCTTATATGAAGATGACCAACCTAGGGAGGTTCCGCCTCATCGTGCCCGCGGCGAATGCAAAGCCCTCTCCGTCAATAGGGCAGACCTTGGGGCCCTTGGGTGAGTTTAGTTCGTTATTTCAAGATCTCTTTTGCATGGCTGTGCGGTTTAAGGCTGATGGTGTGTGGTACGCTGCCGAACAAGTAATCAGTTGATATACTCTTCAGCTGTAAGGAGCCTCGTGTCCAGCTATGATGAACTACTTGTGGCAATGTACTGCGATAATGCTTCGATGTATTGCATGTGCAGGCATAAACATGATGGCATTTTGCAAAGAATTTAATGCGCGAACCGCAAAAATTCGGCCGGACGTTCCTGTACAGGTCACAATTGTGCCGAATGCAGACAGGTGACTGAGTAGCAATCCACGGCTCATAAATGACCTTCCAAGGGGTTCGAACAATTTTTTCACAGCATTTTCCGTCCTAATTTACAAGATTAGCGCGAGGCTACCTGCATTTGCGGTGTTTTCTCTCAGGACATTCAAGTTTAGTCTGCGCACACCAAGCAGCACTTGGTTCCTCCTCAGGGCGGCGAGGTGCCCCATGGGCAGTGAACAGGCAGGAAAGGAAGTAATCGGCAACGTAACACTTAAAGAAGTGAGGCTCTCTTATGCGTCGTTATCTGTTCGTTTGCTTCCGCTACTGGAGTTTGCCGTTCACTTTTTCTATTGCTAGCCCTGGACCGCCACAGCGTATAGCTGCTCGCTTCGTGTATAGATGGATGAGCTAGGGTTCAAGTGAACAACACAGTTGCAGTTGTACAGTCAAATGGTGGAACCTGCTTCAGGCTACATGTGCTTGTCATTTGTCCAGCTTCTCTCAATCAGTCTTTGTTCCTTGCATGCAGATATATCACATTGCAAAGTGCAAAAGCATGGACTGGCCTTTAATTGGGTTTTCCCTCCAGGGAATTTGCCGCTCTTTGATTGGCTCTGCCAGAGCTATGGGCATTCGGGTGGGTTGTGGGTTTCAGCGAGGAAATTCGCCTCTTATGGATGCCTGTGATTCAACCAAGTAACGCGATTTTGGTAAATGAAATATAAACAAACGAATTTAGTCTCACTTCACAGTCTGCCGCACAACCTGTCGTTTGCAGGTAACTCCGGAGCTTCTACCCGCTTTTAGTAAGCGCGATTACACGCCAGTCGAAAATCTCGAACAAATGAGGAGGGACTTACGACAGAAACGCAAAGCGGCACGACGGGCCAACGCCAAGGCATAAAACCGTTCGAAAGGAATGTACAGAAACATATATACATGGAGGAGCACAACACAGTGGCGAAGAGATAGCCGTCAAAATAAAATATTCCATGGGGCATTTTCTAGACCTTATAGGGAAGAGATGAGGCGAATGATGAATACCGTATATTGTGGGGCTGCTAGCGCTAGACTTAGTGGAAAATCAATGTGTGGTGAATAACCTTGAGGTTGGTGACAAAGCTTGTTCGTTGGTTGATGCTTCTCTTTTCCGTTTGGAGCATTTTCTCCGTTCCAAGTCGTTTAGAGACGTGTTGGAGGGTGTGTCCCAGGTCCACTCTGTGACACTCATCGTCGACTACCTCTGGTCGAAATAGCGGAACAAAGCGCAACAAGGTTGCAAGCGTTCGCTTTCACGTAGGCGCTTGATTAAAGTATGCATAGGGAATTTGGTCTACGGAGAACCCTAGCTACGGAGCGCAGTGGAGGCATTCGGCGGCAAGCGAACAGCTCTTGTTGCTCTCCTCACTACTTGCTCCCATATAGCATCAGCTGTTTGATTTTACTATAATTATCATAATTCAGCACTTAACTACTTGAAATGGCACTCGGGGCTCGCTTCGTCTTGAAGTGACGCGGCATGCAGGAACGACGGAAAAGCGCCCTAGCTGGGATTATCGTCCGCTGAACTTCGCTTTGCAGCGCTATTTATCGCAAATAAAACCATGATAAATGAAGTAAGAATATAAGTAGGCCGGAGTACAGAGAGGCCGCGTGTGGAGAAAGCAAGCGAACGGCGTCCTATGGGTTGAGTAGGGTCGATCCCTGTCAACCAACCACGCTTTTGTTGGGGCTGCCACCTCTAGGTCTTGTGTTCTTTCTTCATATTGCCTAATAAGTCATTCAGTTGTAATCAACTTCTCAACTCTGCATCCCAGGAGAGGAGAAAGCATCTCCTCGCTGTTTTCCTCGATACTGGGCGGTGGAGCAGAGCACAGATATCAGAGGAAGCTGGGGGACGTTCTACGCATTGTACATCAGTGTAAACTTGAACTCCAAGCCTGCACAGCGTTCGGGTTTGGGAGCAGCAGCTCATTGTTTCTGTCCTTCACTGCACTTCGTGCAGTGCAAACATCGCCGAATTCCTTCTTCCATAGATTTGGATGAGGAGCTTTTTCTTAGATACGTAGTTTTCTGTTCACGTGGATGACGGCAATGGCGGTAGAATCGCGGAGGCTGGCGGTGTGCGCGCAGCCGGTCGCCTGCCTCATTTTATTCCTGACTCTAATGAAGACAGCCGTTGCAGCCAGCTGGGACCCTTGGAGTCCAGAGCCATTAGCAGCTGCGTCTCGTCCAGGGATGGCACCAGCTATGCCTCAGAGAGCCAATGCCTGGGGTCCCCAGGATGCTGTCGAGACTGGGGCCAAGGCGCATCCGACAGCATTCCAGACGATGACTCCATCAGGAGATGCGAGCCTCTCGTATAAGTTGTCTTCTGCTCCTTCAGCTGGTGTACCTCTGCTTGCAGTTGCCAGTAGAAACCAGCAAACGGCATCTTCGGGCTCCATGGGCAGCCAGCTGCTCACGCTGTCGGACTTGCCGGGGGAGACGGAGACGGAACAGATGGACATGCGGGTGGGGGTAGAGCAGGGGCCGTGGGCAACTCAAAAGAAGGCAAAAGGCAACTTGCTTCAAGTGTTTCTTAATTTTTTTCGGAAGCCCCACCTTTTCAAGATCATTGTCCTAGTGGCAGTCATGTTTGTCACCTTCTTCCTTGTTGGCATATTCGCAAGAATCGCGCAAGTCATTTTTGGGATATTTTTGGCCTTAAAGGTTCTGCAGTTGTTCGAGGAGGATGAAGGAGACTTGCCAGGGGCCGCAAACGGGGACCCTTTCCGTAAAGACCATGCCGCCCCACAAACTGGACTACATCAGGCAGGTACCCAGCTCCCATACGCCTATTCTGCTGGGAATAGCATGGACTAAAGCAGGTGATCGCCGCGAATCATTAGCATATGTATCTGTGGAAAAAGTGTAGGTAGTTGTAGAATCGCAGGAGCTGTAATTCCTGTTCTTGCAGTTCTGCAAAGTGGCGGCACTACGTGCGGCAGCTGACTGCATTTTCAGTTCATGAGCTTTTCAAGCCGAGCAGTCAGCAGCTGTTGCATTGGCGGTAAATGCCGCTGCTATTGATGCGGCTGTGGCTGGGGAATCTCTAAATAGTAGCCCGCATGGCAAGATTCCATGTTGTCCCTTTTCACAGTCATGGAGGTTGCATCATGTCCCAGAAACTGTCGAACCTGTTTTCACATTATTTCGGGCTGACCGGAATGTGTGGTTCTTATATGAATATATGGTTTCTAGGGTCATAAGCCTGTGACGTACAAACCTACGGTATCGATGCTGCCCATTATTACGTATCACCGTGGTGTCCTCTTCAGTCAGTTCTTTGCGTTTCCCCCCCCGTAGTACTGTACGTTGTAGAGAGCAACAAGCAACAGATGCGTAGATACACAAAGATACTTCCTGAGGATGCTTCCTTTCGCCAACGTTGCACTGGCAATAGGAGTAGCATCACGTGCGTGGCGCACTCCGTAGCTCGACGCCTACCCAACTTTTCGTCCACTAGTACAGTGTACAGTACAGTGAACAACGCGCGTGTATACTCGGCAAAAGATGCGCCGGCTCTTGACTGGCGTCCTGGACTTGGTGGTCCAAAGGGGGACTTAGCAGCGAATACCTGCTTAACAAAAGCGGCTGCTAGCAGGAAACGGTCGCTAGTAATGTATCTTCAAGGCTATGGAGGTTGCTTCGGCTTCTCTTCGAGATGAGGTGGCGTGTGTGGCTGAAGGCTGAGAGCTCCTTCGAATTCACACTTGGATCTTTAGACGAAGAACCAACGTGAAATGGTATTGATTAGGGATTAGCGAACAAAATGCCGTGGTTTTCACTGCAATATGACGGAATCGGTTGCCCTTGGTTGCATTAGCAAGGCCGGCGCCTCCCCAGAGCGGCTGCCACAGCTCCTGTTGATGGGTTTTGGGAGAACGTTGAAAATTGTGTTCTCTTGAAAACAGCAAAATTTGTGCTTCGTATTTACAGTTGAAAATTTAGTGAATAAAGCAAAGTTATGTTTCCATCCCGTCGGTTTGCGGGGGTCTAACAGCAGCTGACCTGAACTGCTTCCTTCATCTGCGTCAAACGACTCCTTGAATTCCATCGTTTAGACACAGTAGCCTCGTTGTTAGGTCTTCACAAGCTCCTCATCAGGCTTAAGCTACCCAGCATTGTGCCTCGCTGGCTTGCGTTCTTGATGCAGGCAGTCCATAATGGTATTTATGGCATAGCCTATTCATCACCAAAAGTTCTGCTGCCGCCCATACCCATGCATACGTGAACGCATGCATGTAAGTACGCAGAGCCCCGTTTTCATCGTTACGTGCTGACTAATGGCTGCCTTCATTCGGCCTATCTGCCGCCTGGGCGCGCCCCGTAAAGGCCTTCCCTCTGATGGCCATCACCTAGCGCTGTTGTTGGCTCCGCACGCCAGCCTCTGCCGTATCACCTTTCAGCCTATAACGGCAGGCACTGCGCTGCTGCTGGTCAGTAAGTGCATGCTATCCGATTCACATGGCCAGGAGGAGCCACGAAGCACCAGCAGTGGCTGCTTGGGGTGGCTTAGCACTGCACCAGATGGAGCCACCGGCAGCAGTAGTGGCAGACAAGCCAAGGAAGTTGTACGGGTGCCTGCCCTGGGCGAGTCTACAACTGATGGCACTGTCTCCAAGTGGCTATACGGCGTTGGGTCCGTGGTGACGGCTGAGGAGGTTCTGTGCGTTCTTGAGAATGGCACAAAATCCGTTAATGTATCCACCAAAGTAACAGGAAGAATTGTGAGTATCACAGCAGGTGCAGGCAGCAGGGTTGTTGCGGGTGGTGAGCTTGCAGTGATAGAGCCTCTTTCCTCATCTGCTTCAGCAACCGAGGAAGAAGCAGCAACAACAGCGGAAGCAACCCCAGAGGCTGCTACTGGGGCAATGGTGCCGCATGAAGCTGCTGCATTTGTTGCGTCGGGGGGAAGCCTCAGCCGGCGGACACCAAGCATTCTGTTTAGGAGTGTCAGGAACAGACTGGAACGCTTGGGACTCCTTCCTCACCAGCAGCAGCAACAGCCACAGCAGCAGCAACAGCAGCAGCAGGCTTCAAAGCCTAAGTGTAGCAGCAACAGCAGCCAGCAACAGCAAAAAATTGTATCCCCAGACTCAGGGAGGGAGGTGCCGCAACCGACCGTCATCCGGTGAGCTGGACCATGTGGACACTAACAGCGCTAGAGGCCAAGGTTGAAGTGTTAGGGCGTACAAAACTTGCATGCATGCGTAATATCTGTTCCTCGGCGCACAGATAGGTCAATGCATGCATGTGTGGGGGAAATTTAGATGCTTCAGTTTTGTACACTCACGGCTCAGCTCCTCACGAAAAGAGGACGTGGAAAGCTTTGACGCCTCCCTTACTCACGTATCTTCGCACGTGTAGAAATGTTCATAGTAAGGATCATATTGCCTAATGGATGCATGCATATCATGTGCGTTGTAGATACAGTGGCATCCACGACCTTCCCCCTTTCCTGCTACGTCCAGCTCTCAGTGCTGAGGAAATGGAAACCGTAAACGGAGGAGGGCCCGCAAATATTGATGATGCTGTTCGTTCTTGGACGATGTCTTTGGCGTATCATCCTCAGCCACCAGCTCTGAAGTGGCCCCACGGTAACAAGGGTTCTAAGAGACAGGAGGGGCCCCTGAGGCGCGCGTCTGCCTGAAGGATTAGGTTGGTGTGGGATGCAGAGATGGCATCTTCTTGGTGAAGGCGTGGGCTGGCTTGGAGTGGAGAACTGAATGTTGCTAAACATTTGGCGACAGCCTGTAAACATTTGGCGACAGCCTGTTTTTAGAACAAGACTGCAGCGAAAATCAACGAGGAAGATACGGGGCGAAATGAATTATGAGGCAGATGCATTTATGCGCGCTTCACGGGCGCGTGGAGATATTTATACATGTGCATCTCTCCTGGGTGCTCCGACATGCGTATTTAAGCCTATATGCACAAAGACGTAGTTGGAACGGTTAGTAGCGTTTCAGTGTTACTCCTCTACACTTCATTAAGGAGACACCGTTGACTGGCTCGTATTGTGGGTACAGAAACCGTTTGTGAGGCCCACAGATCGACTTGACATAGGTTAGAAAGATTTGCTTGTAAGCAAGGGCACTCACAAGCTTGGGGTGCTCAAGCAGCCAAGCATAAGGCCTTCGGGGCCTTCAGAGACAAATATACGCATGAATGTGTGTGTTGTGGTCACTGCCGAGCTGGGCTGGGCATAGGGCGGTTGCCTTCCTTGCCATTTTCGGGAGGCTTATGTACAGCATATATCCAACCTTTGCGCAGAGCTGGGTTGGGACTCGTCACAGGGCGGTGAAGCTACATGAACACCAGCATATCAGCTGTGTATGGCACTCGCGCTGTCCCTGCTGTACTGCGTGTAAGGGTCCTCGCAGCCTCTGCTCATCGTTGGATGCACGCACGGCCAAAGCCTAGTAGGCTGCAGCTTTGCTCGCTGTGACATTTCGTGGAACGGCACCGAGGGGGTCAGGGTGGTAGAGCCCTGAATACTTTGGTGCCGCGACCACAAGGATTTGATGCTGACTGCAGAGCAGCCGACTTAGAGCGTATGCCTGTGGCGTCTCCACGTTTGTTGTTCGTTCAGCACCGCAGCTGCTTAAGGGCACCCAGTTTGCTTCGTGGCGCACCGGTGGCATAGCAAAGTGAGCACTTTATGAGCTAAATGGGTACGAAGAAGCGCTGAAGTACACTCATCTATGTCTGAAGCAGACGACGACGCCAAAGTCTTGCTCCCGGCAGTGGCCCTCCGTCTTGCTGATATGTCCTGCGCTCGCCGCTCGCTTGCATCTTGAGGCATGGAAACACGCCTAGCGTGCTGAAATAAAGTTAGCGAGCTAGGTTCAGTGTATGTACCACATAGTTTATACGCCTGACTGGCGGTGAAGTTAAATCGCCATCAGTGTGGGTCCAGAGGTAGATCTGCATAGATTACGGCTTTGTGCGCTCGTTTAATACGGGACAGTACCTCGAGGAGGAGCAGTGTTCATTGGTGTATGCAGTCCTCACATGTTTCGGTCATGTTGAATACTCATGTTTTTATGCAGAAAGCTTTGTCAACTAGTTGGCTTCGGCGCTGAACAGACGTCAATGGGTCAAATGGCATGGAGCCGAGGAGCGTGGGAACTGCATGCAACGTGCCTGCATGCCTCTGCTAATCGGGCTAATGTTTGACTGCGGGCCATGCATTGAATACTCTGCAGATCCTGCAAAGACAGTTGCAAAGTCTACAGGATTTAGTCCTGTGCTTGCTCCTATTTCCAATCAATCCTCGGGTGGAGACCACTAGGGACTCATGTGGGCTCCACTTGACTTCGCTTTTACTTCTTCAAATTCACGTACACTCCCTGGGAGTTCGCGAGAGCCATAAAGTCAGAATGCGGCATCTCCTTCACATTGAATTTGGTGGCGTTGGAGGGGACAACGGCAAGGCATTCAAATGCATTTATGGTCACTTCTTGGCCCACTTCGACAGGGCTTAGCTGGGAATGCAAAAAAAACAGGGACAAAGGCGAGTTGCATGAGTACTCTTTTATTTATTAACAGCTACAGCACCCACGACTGCCGTCACAGAAGGGAATGCGCTTTACCAGTAAAAGCGAACAAAATAATGTGCTCAGTGATATATTCATTCTCACCTTGCCCTTATTGAACATAACCACCTTAACTTTAGGTGGAGGCTCCGCGACAGCCGCAGGTAGGAGTACTATGGTGCCGCCATGAGCTGAAAGCTGCTTGAAGAAAGTTGCCCATCCCTCGTAGTATTTGATGCGATCCGCTGGGAACTCACTGGCCATGGACTTCTGCAGCAGCAACAAAAAAAGCAGCGCTAAAACGGGGAATGTACACGTGAACCAAGCAAATGCAGGACATGAGTAAACACACGGTCAGCCACCAGATGCGCATATGCTGTGCACTAAGTACAGTCCACGTTTACTAAAATCATGAGACAACTTTGTACACCAGCATGCTGTAGCGGAAGCTCGCAGTGTATCTGCTCGTCTTCAATTCTTTTGTCCTGTGCTTCGTTTAGTTTGTACACTGATTTTTCTCGTGTGTTCACCTCGCAGTCTGTCGCATAGATTTCGACGGCAGACTTCTTCTCGAATTTGTAGTCAGCAACTTCCTTCTCTGGGCAGAGGTAGGCCAATATTCCAGAGCCTGTAAGGGGCGTTTTGCTCCATTGGTTCTTCAGTCTGCCCCCCTCCGCGTCTGTGTAGACGAGGTAGGCACCGAGACCGACAGAAAAGGTGGGATCCGCCACCGGAGGCGGTGGCCCAACACAGGCTTCCTTAGGAGGAGGAGGCAGCCCTGCAGCCTTTCCAGTGAAGAAAGCTGGGCTGCTCTTTGGGGCTTTCTTGCCTGCAGGTCGCACCTGTCTCCGGGGCTTGGGTTTCGGCTTCGCTGCTGCAGTCCTAGGCCCGGCAGCTGCGGCTGCGTTGGTTTGGTCTGCCTCAGAATCAGCGGCAGCAGCAACTTCTCCTTCACCCTCATCTCCTTGATACTTGTCGGCTGCATCTTCGGCCTCTTCCGCCTCAGCTGCTTCAGTTTTTGCCTCCTCAGCTGCCTCAGTTTGGGCCTCTTCTCCTGTCACCACCGTCTCCTCTTCGTCGACCCCTTTGAGGGACCCCGCTGGGCGGCAACAGCAGCAACAGCATGGAAAGCAGAAGTAGAAAAAGGGACAGGGCGAGCCCCTCTTGCAGCAGTTGTAGCAGCACCTGCAACAGCCGCAAACGTCCGCCAGGCAAGGACAGCACCATAAGGTGGTTGCTGTCGGCGCTTTGGGGTTTTCTTCCCTTAAAGCTTCTTCTTTAGGCATCTTCGAAGGAAATGAAATACGGAAAACACAAGGAGAGTCGTATTTCAATAACAGCAGCGCGGGCGGTCAACGTAGAGGCATCACCCGCAAGGCGAGAACCAGTAGGACACCCAAGTTGAGCAAGGAAGAAAATGCCAACGACTCTTGGATGCAGAAAAGAGCAAAAGAAAAGAGGAGTCGCAAAGCAACATAACAGCCAGAGGCCAGAAACAATGTTTTGTGTGGGGCCAAGCTAGCGGCGGCCCACGGCCGTTCGTCGATGCGCCTAAACACTGAAAGTGCAGTCGCAAGCTGATTTGCAGTTTTCCTAAGTTCTACTGCAAAAAATACACACTGAAAAATGTTCCTGAATGAAAACTGATAGAAATGAACTCTGAAACCCTTGAAACATCCAGATAGATTATCCCAAGCGCTCTCCAGCCAAATCACAGCAACCACTGGACTGCACACAATCACATGAGCCCCAGAGTCTCCCTCCACTTCGTCTCATCAAAACGAAATAATCGTCCGTAATTCTGTATTTACGAGCTGCTTACTAGTCCGACCAACAAATGCTCGCGATGCGGAATGGTCCGCTGCTGGCGAGTGGCAAACTTGAGGAGACGCCGCAGTTACGAATTCGAAATGGAAGATTCCACATTTTTCAGAGTACACCCATACTCACCGAAACCACATTACATCCGCTACTGATATATAACTAACGGGCTACACTTGGTTAAAAGGTCGCTACTGCGCCACACTTTCTGTCTACGCTCCCAAGCCGACTTGAAGCATAACCCGCATGAAGAGACACTATACAAACAAAAAGTAAACTAGTGTCCCAAGCTCCATAGTCTAGATCGCAAAGTGCCGCCTAATGCTTCGACGTGCTGACTACGTAAATTCCCATACAACTTCCGCAGTGTTCTGTTGCGCAGCAAATGGCTTGTAAATATGTGCCAGCAAAATGAAAAGGGATATATCTACGAGCATGCAACCCCGCAGCAACGGAGCTGCATAGGGAAGTAATGGGCTTCATAGAGCTGGGGGAAACTTCAAAGGTAACGCTGCCACAGGGCGAACCTAGGAGAGGAGCCGCCTTGTCAGCTCGACATTCCTCAGTACATGTGACCATTGGTCATCTCTTTGGTGCGAAACCTTGCGGACCAGCTGAAAGAATAGCAGCGGGCCACAAAATCACCGCTCAAGACTGTTTCACGTCCTTGAAGTCTAACGCCCAGCGAATGGGCGTTAGACTTCAAGGACGTGAAACTACGCGTGCTTTTGCCGATCAGTGCTCCCAGATCTTGTGCATGAACTCTATGAAATCAGCTTGCACTGATCCCCTGCAACGTTATTTGTGAAGCCGGCGTGATACAGATGCTAGCTTACAATCTGCACTGTCTTGGCCTCCCTATACATCTCGCACTTGGCGACCAATTCAAACCTGAACTCCTGATTCAAGCCAGCAAATCAACTCGGTCATCTTATTTCCTTGTACCTAATTAGCGGATGCCTGCTTTGCATCCTGGGAGAAGGGCAATCCCCGCTTTCTTGCTTGTTGTGTGCACTACGCGTGAGCTTCATGCTTCTGTTCTCATCTCACTTCGGCTGTCTCGACACTATCATTCTACATACTCTTACGCCGCTTTACAGCTTAGCCCCCCCTTCAATCCTGAATAACCCACAGAAAATGCCAGCTGGCGCAGTATGTCGGCGAACTTTCGGCCTCGCGTGTCTTGGCCACCTGCCTCGAGCTTGCACAACCCTTCGGCTGTCACGTCGGCTACATTCATGATATCCTAAAAACATCAAAACCACAGTAGCTGCTCAGCAGCACGAATTAGTGGGAGAACAAGATCGTACGTGCGCATACAATTGCTGAGTCTTCTGTTGCTCGCAGATGCCTATCGCAAGCAAACTAAGACGTGTCGTGACAGTCAAAGGGCTGTGCAAGCTGGAGGCAAGCGGCCAAAAGGTACACATAGCAGAACGTTCGTCATGCTGCGTCGGCGGGCATTCTCTCTGTGTTATTCTCAGCAGTCTCGATGACCGTTTGCAACAAAAGGGAGGCAACGAAGTCCATAGCAGGGAAAGAGGCGCCAGCATGGGCAATAACTGCAATAAATAATAACAGCAGTGCTGCACGTTCACCTGTCCTTGGTCTCCCAGAGCTACGCAGTTGAGAGTACCAAAGGCATCAATCAATTTCAGACTTAGCATCCACCTGCATATGGTCATTAACAGCACAAACGTATGCACTGTTCGAAGGAAATAAAACGAAATGCATCAAACACTGCCTTCTGAAGCGCTCTTGCAGCTGCTATCTTTGCACGTCTGCTAATGCTGCGGTCGTCCCATCTTTACAGCTACTTGTAGTTTCATGCATGTTTCCTTGCATTCACGCCCAAATGCGCCTTTTCGTTGAAGCCTGGTTCTTCTTCACTTGCAAACAAGGCCAAGCCACTGGCAGCCTGGACATGAGTAGATACTGCAGCCGAATGAAGCATCAGATGAGAAACAATACAAGGATCCAAAGTCATGCACAATCTTACCGAGGCTGGGGTATGACTGCCTTGCGACAGTTGGTGCACTTGTAGGCCGCTGCGACGGTAGCGGTAGGTAGCTCCTTTTGAACCTTTCGTTTGCACTCAGGGCAAGCACTAAAAAGAGGACGAAAAACAAGAAGACAGACAACCACATATACAAACCTAAATCCTCACGTGAACAGCACACAGAGGATTCCAATTGTGCAATACATTTACTGACTAATCTTGGGTCAGGCCCGTGCTACTTCGGCAAGACCACCATCAGCCGCCAGAATTCACCCCTTATTTGCTTCGTTTGATGATAATGCGCTGGGGGGAGCAACAATAAACCTTGAGAGCTAAACCGTGAATCGTGGAGACTCAGTCCCTTAAACGTCACCCATAAACTTGAGCTCTACAAAATTCAGAATGTATACCCACAACCAAATGAGTTTCCCTCCCCTCAGGTCGAAGACACTCGCAGACGTGGTGAACGTTTTTGAGGTCCCCAAATCTTCCGTTTCTAACTCTTTTGCAGCATTTTCAATTTCCAGAAGAGTCTGTCCAGAGCCAGGTGGCTACGCAAAATGTTCATGCATGGGAACACTTGTCTATTCCGTTGTAGATTTACATATATCCTCTGCATCTGTATACGCATGTTACTGCGATTGTATGCATGCATTTATTATTACACATTCTGTATGCTACAAACCCATTTATGCATCGGCTCAAACATGTGCGCATCTGTGCGCAGTTGTAGACACTTAAGCGTACACAAAACACACACGCACTCCTTGCCCGCAAGCCATGTCAAATCGTGCCACCCCCACTGTCTAAGCTAAGATGCTAATCACCTGCGGGCCAAGGGCTTTACTGCATTTACTAAGGTGGTGCAAAGCAGCAATCTTCCCACTTGTGCGCCACCACTGCCGTTCTCCTTTCAGTGCCTCTCTTTGGACCCCCGAGGCAGCTGCGAGCTCTCCGTCTGCAAACTCTTCGCCCACTTCAGCCGGCTGCGTGGGAAACCAAGTCATATTCATCTGTGAAGACGACGCCAGGCAACACTGCCCCGCATATTCGCTCACCTTCGCTCCTGCAAAGAGAACAACGGTAGGCCCCCAATCATACTTGTGCATCCACTTAGCGATACAGCTTGCTTATCGGCATCGGAAAAACGAAAGCATGCACTACAGACTGGTAAACTACCACGGGCTTACCCTTGATTGCTGCTAGCGGTGTGTTGGTCAGGGCGACCTGTGAGAGCTGCAAGGCTTGCGGACCGAAAAGCGAAAGGGATACGAAAACTCCAGATGAGTCCACTAGGGTCAAGTCCCGTCTGACGAGTTCTTGGTTCTTTACCTTTTCAAATGCACAGAAAGCTGTAAGTTATACATGCCTCACGATGAGCACAAGCTAAGGGAAAAGCCTCATTGCTCACTCTGAGACTTCAAAGCGCTCCCCTTTACATGCCACACATCATACAGGTAATCTGCTTAACACACCCTCGAAAGGATAGTTTGGGGCTCCTTTGCCTCTACAACAAAGACAAGTACGTCGACGACGGTTCCTGCAGGTTGATTCGACAGGTCTGCGAGTAGAACTCGGTCAAATCTGCGCCATGGGGAGACAGGCAGCAAGAACAGTAGAGCAGAAGATTGTGGCGGACAAAAAGCAGCAAACGTACACAGAACAAACCAGGGGATAAATTTGAGGGGAGGATGTTCAGAAGTGAATGAGCTCTAATACATGGCAGCTTCAGGAATTGAACTTATTCGCGAAATTGCCCTCATGTGTGGCAAAAACAGGCCGAAATCGAATTGCCCCCCCATCGAAAATAAACAGCTCACACCTGCAATGAAACAGGGGAAGCCGCTTACTTTTGAAATGGAATAGAAAGATCGTCATCTGCTTCTTCTATCGCCGCAGAGGAATCAAATTTGATTTGTACTTCATGGGTTAGAGAAGTATGCGATCTGCACGGGCAGCAATTCACATAGATCCCTAAATTCTGAACCCTAGACCCGCACACAAAAGCGTCCAAACAGCACAGAAACATTAAGTGTGTAAGTGATGGGCTGTGGCACGTGACCATAGAGTTCAAAGGCAGCCACCTGCTGGCCCGCTGCAGAGATCCTCTGCTAAAGGTGTAGACGCGGCCCGTGTGCAGTCGTGGGTACCACGTCACCGCAGCACGGCCAAAAAACGTCGCTCGGATTTCCGTGGCCTGAAAAAAGAAGCGTTCAGGAAGCTTTTCATCACAACACCAATGAGCCAATAGCTGGCTGCGTAGAGAGCTGACGTGAGTGTAGGCGTGACGCGGAAATAAATACTCTTTGTGGCAAGCTTGGAAGTCGCATAGCACGGGAAAAGAAGGGAATGTTCAGACCTGTGCGTCTATGAGGTGCACTGTGAAGAGACTGCTTTCCCCCTTGGCATTTGCGAAACCCTTAACCTCACTCCTACACAGCGAACAGAGCGCATCCCCAAAGTGCGTTTTATTAGTAAACACCAACGTGCTTCTTAAGGCATGCACAAAAAATGGCTGTGGTCCACCGCGTCGACGCAATGAACGCACTTGTAAGATATACGGGCTAGCAGCTCCCAGTGATGAGAGTATAGGTGCAGGTCACGGATTGTTGTACGTACGCCTCGTTGCACCTTTGCCACGGGGCCATTGCGACTACGGGCATAGACAGTTGAAGAATTTGGTTCCTTCTCTGAATGCAAAAAGACACTAAGCAAGAAGGAACATGCCATGTATATATGAATAACGTGTACAACAATTGACTGTAAATCTGTTCAGGCTGGGAGTTCTGTCGTTACCCTTTAGGCCTTGTTTTTATGAGCACCAGTTCTGCCCAAGAGAAAACACTCAGTCAGCCGGTGTTGAAAAATGTTGTTTTTAACACTCATATATGGTGTTACGCACGTTGTTCTCCACTCTCGCCCCTCAATTTCACGCGTTTACTCCCTGATGCTGCTCGCAGTTCTGTATCTGTTGGGTCATTTGTAGAAGTTATCGTGCGTTTTGCATTCAGAGTTTCCTTGCCGTCTGCTTCGGCGGTGTAGAGTGAATGCACGACAAGCAAACCACCCTGTCTGTTCCATCGACCGGGCAGTAATTCCACATCCGCCACCACAGGCGTGAGCCGACCCCTAACAGAGATAATTCACAAGGGCTCGTTACCCTCCGTCCCACAAATTTGGGCCTTTGAGTCAGTTGGGTGGGCACAGTGGCTTAATTAATTACTGAAAGCTCGTATGATGGCTCTTTCTGCTGAATTACCAAATGGCGCAAAAAGCAGGTCAGCACATCATGTGGTCGGCACCTACTTGACGCGGCACTTCGAATAAACTGTTAATGCGATAAATCTGTTCACCAGCAGCTCAGGCCTGCACGGGACTGCGTCTTCTCTCATCAGCAAGCGGCCGTATTGATACTGCAAGCCTACAGGCTGCTCTTTTCCCGCGGTTAATGTTGGCTGCGCGTATGTCTTCCCGGTTGTTACGCCTGCAACGCCATTCGCCCGTCTCCCAGCATCTTCTTCAGCATCACTAGCAGCGACACTTCCGTCAGCAGCGAGGACTCTAAGTGCATCCGCAGGAAGAAGTCAATGCACAAATATCAAAACCTCAGCAATCTACTAGTGCTTTGCCGCGCATCTGAGAGTCGTTGAATGGTTGCTTCCTGTCAGTTACAAGAAAACCGGACCGCTCTGAAGCGCATATCCTAACCCCAACACCTATCGCCTAGAGGCGCAGCGACGCTGTGTATCAGGACAGTTTAATTGCACAATCTAAACGCACACAAGAATATATACGTACAGGGTCATGACTGTTGTTAACCTGGGAGGGAATAGTTCTGGACGTACAGTATGTGGTCTTTACCAACAGCAGAGAAGGAAACCACTGCTAGGACAGGCCCTGGCCACATAGAGCCACTCGCGAAGGCGTCCCAAAACCCAACAGAGAGGGTGGGCATAGCCTGTAGTGCTGGTTCATTCTGCTGCTCGCTATCGTCCACACACATGCGGTTCTACTATCGGAGAAAAGTAGTTTTACGTGGAGGTGAGCGAGTCGGCAGCTACAAAGAATAACGGAGGCACCCCGGTGCTTTCTGGAGCAAATATCGAAAAACTGGGTTACAGAGTTGGTCGCTCGGTACAGAAACAGACTAGGTTTTACTGGAGAGCTCGATTGGGGGTGATGGACGGACGCACACCTTTGATAGCGATACCCGTACGTTCCAAACGGTGTGAATATATTAGCCACAAAAATGGCAGACCTTGAGTCTAATGAATTTTCGTACCCGCAAGAGCCTACGCGAGTTACTTTCTTGAAACATACAAATGGCTGCAGCCCCAGATAGCTTAGCCAAGCTGTGGTTGCTTTCTACACAGGTGCAAACCCTGTGACTAGCTACTGGAATTAATGTTGTATATTTGAATATGCAAATAAGCTTACTAGTAGGTTGTCAGGAAAGGGCTTGCTGTAAGCACTGTGTTGGCCAGTGGGCTTCATCATACAACGGTAGTTCCGATGCACAGCACACAACCCGCCATTTTCACTTTTCCATGCCCGCGAAATTAGCTAGCGCTCCATGAGCAACACTCACTTGTGGAATATAATCGGACATTCAGCGTCCAGACCGCACTCTCCAGCCGACAGCGGACACTTCGCACCCTCACCACTGGTCGATCTTGGTGAGCGACCCCCACAAAGTATGCCATCAAAGCAGCTATACCGAGCTGCGGGGCTCCGGCTAATGTTTCTTTCCGCAACGTTGGAGACCCCAACTCATAACGTCCGAATCCACCTACCATACCTCCCCGGTGGTTGTCTTTCCGGTGTCTTTCCCTGTCTCAGCCACCGCCTCGGAACGGAGTGCCCTAATTTCTTGGTTCATTAGTTCAGCAGAACAGCCAGCACGCCGTATCACTAGCAAGAGCCAATTATACACTAACCTAGCTACCGTTGGGTCTACAGTCCCGAGCCCCATGAGGTCAAAGCTCACCACCGAAAAGGAGACTGTCAAATCGGGTGATCCCAGTGTAGGATCTAGCCCTCTGGGAATTTACAGCGTACCTTCAAGCCTACACGCAGAGAGGCTTCCAGATGCTCTACCGAAACCACTACACAACTCGCACAAGCTGTCTATTATGGTTGGCGGTGAAATGGTACACCACTACTGCTTGTACCTGGAAAGTCTACCGTCATATGCAAACGGCGGGGTTAAAATGGTCTGCGCCGTCGGACATTTGGGAACGTCCCCGCGGAAAAACGAAGGGTTTTACCGCATTAAAACTAAACCATGAGCACCAGGTTGTACGCGCAACGTAGCACCCGACAGGTTATGCAACAGCCGTCAGGCTGAAACTACGCTCAAGTATGCGCCAGTCACTAACTGTGGAACTCACAACACCCGCAGAACGCAGGCATCCGAGCTGCAACGGACCTTCCACTCCCTGCGTTGGGCGAGTGGCCGAACCGCACCTGGCAACACCAAAATTGCGATTAGACCGCAGAAACGCACATTGTCGCTGAACCCATGCAACTCAACAATTCACTGGCTGTAATTGACCAACTAACTACGCGACCTAGGCTCCACAAAAGCCTCCACCACAGTGGCAGCAGACACCAAACCAATGCGTCACTTCAAAAGCTCAGACAAGCATTTCGCTGTACGACTTCATTCGCGGAACTGCCCACACAGGCGGCCATCACTAGTGCAAAAGCCAGCCTGCAACTGTATATCTTCGGTTCTCGCTGGAGTCTCTGCGCGACGTAACACCTAATTGGCACTGCAGAGGCCGTCAGGCTGACACTGCGCTCAAATTTGCGCCAGTCACTAATTGTGAAGCCCCCAGCACCCGCAGAACGCAGGCATCCGAGCTGCAACGGATCATCCACTCCCTGCGTTGGGCGAGTGGCCGAACCGCACCTGGCAACACCAAAATTGCGATTAGACCGCAGAAACGCACATTGTCGCTGAACCCATGCAACTCAACAATTCACTGGCTGTAATTGACCAACTAACTACGCGACCTAGGCTCCACAAAAGCCTCCACCACAGTGGCAGCAGACACCAAACCAATGCGTCACTTCAAAAGCTCAGACAAGCATTTCGCTGTACGACTTCATTCGCGGAACTGCCCACACAGGCGGCCATCACTAGTGCAAAAGCCAGCCTGCAACTGTATATCTTCGGTTCTCGCTGGAGTCTCTGCGCGACGTAACACCTAATTGGCACTGCAGAGGCCGTCAGGCTGACACTGCGCTCAAATTTGCGCCAGTCACTAATTGTGAAGCCCCCAGCACCCGCAGAACGCAGGCATCCGAGCTGCAACGGATCATCCACTCCCTGCGTTGGGCGAGTGGCCGAACCGCACCTGGCAACACCAAAATTGCGATTAGACCGCAGAAACGCACATTGTCGCTGAACCCATGCAACTCAACAATTCACTGGCTGTAATTGACCAACTAACTACGCGACCTAGGCTCCACAAAAGCCTCCACCACAGTGGCAGCAGACACCAAATCAATGCGTCACTTCAAAAGCTCAGACGAGCATTTCGCTGTACGACTTCATTCGCGGAACTGCCCACACAGGCGGCCATCACTAGTGCAAAAGCCAACCTGCAACTGTATATCTTCGGTTCTCGCTGGAGTCTCGGCGCGACGTAACACCTAATTGGCACTGCAGAGGCCGTCAGGCTGACACTGCGCTCAAATTTGCGCCAGTCACTAATCGTGAAGCCCCCAGCACCCGCAGAACGCAGGCATCCGAGCTGCAACGGATCATCCACTCCCTGCGTTGGGCGAGTGGCCGAACCGCACCTGGCAACACCAAAATTGCGATTAGACCGCAGAAACGCACATTGTCGCTGAACCCATGCAACTCAACAATTCACTGGCTGTAATTGACCAACTAACTACGCGACCTAGGCTCCACAAAAGCCTCCACCACAGTGGCAGCAGACACCAAATCAATGCGTCACTTCAAAAGCTCAGACAAGCATTTCGCTGTACGACTTCATTCGCGGAACTGCCCACACAGGCGGCCATCACTAGTGCAAAAGCCAGCCTGCAACTGTATATCTTCGGTTCTCGCTGGAGTCTCGGCGCGACGTAACACCTAATTGGCACTGTAGAGGCCGTCAGGCTGACACTGCGCTCAAATTTGCGCCAGTCACTAATTGTGAAGCCCCCAGCACCCGCAGAACGCAGGCATCCGAGCTGCAACGGATCATCCACTCCCTGCGTTGGGCGAGTGGCCGAACCGCACCTGGCAACACCAAAATTGCGATTAGACCGCAGAAACGCACATTGTCGCTGAACCCATGCAACTCAACAATTCACTGGCTGTAATTGACCAACTAACTACGCGACCTAGGCTCCACAAAAGCCTCCACCACAGTGGCAGCAGACACCAAATCAATGCGTCACTTCAAAAGCTCAGACAAGCATTTCGCTGTACGACTTCATTCGCGGAACTGCCCACACAGGCGGCCATCACTAGTGCGAAAGCCAGCCTGCAACTGTATATCTTCGGTTCTCGCTGTAGTCTCGGCGCGACGTAACACCTAATTGGAACTGCTGAGACCGTTAGGCTGACACTGCGCACAAATTTGTGGCAATCACCAAATGTGAACATCCCTGAACTTGGAGAACCAACATGTGAAAAAACAAGTCAAGGTACGCGGAGCCTAGCGAACGGGAGCTGGCAGGATTACAGGTGACGTGCTTGCCACGCTGTTCATTTGTTGGGCACCACAGCACAACGTGTGCAAATAACTACTGTGAATTGTGCCACCAGCATGCATAATTCAGTTAGCTTCATGAGATGCGCATGGATAAGCACCTCACAAAACTGGCAACGCATATCCAAGATGTGCGCACACACTTAAACTGCTGGCCAAAACTCTGACCACCAGTGGCTGGGTGGCGTGCCTGTCTTTCGTCCAGACGGCTGAATTTTAGTGTTGCCTCTCAGCAAATTTACCGGGACGCCGGCTGTAAGTAGACGCAGCAGACGCGCTCCATGAGGCAAGCAATGAGCATCCACCCTTCTGGTACAATTGCTTAAACGCTAACGAAATGGAAGTGCTTGACTCGGCAACCACGGTAGAGTAGCAGTAAATGCAGGTATTTGTTGGAAAAATATGCGCAAACTTAAATCTACTGTGTTCATACCAAGGCAAAATGGCTGTTTTGTGGAAGCCACTGCCAGTCTATGCGCGTTGCCAGTGCAACACCTTGAGCAAAGGCTGCCCAATACGTCCTCTGAGGCAAAATCATCCCTTACACATCGAATCGCCCTAGAACTCAAATATTCGGTCGCGTGCTGCCGTTATCGCTGCCCAGCCGAATAGATGGGTAAGAATGAGTCGCAAATATATTTAATTGTATGTGAGAGGACTGCTGAACTTGATGCGAAACGGATCTCGCTGGTCTGAGTTGCCTCTGTACTCTCCACGATCGCCCCTACTCTCTCCGCGATAATCCCCTCTGTAATCCCCGCTTCCTCTGTTGCCCCTGAAGCCGCTGCCCCTGTAGGTCCCCCTACCCAAACCGCGTCCCCTAGCGCCCACAGGGTTCAGCCCTGCACGACCGCGGAATCCTGGTCTGCTGCGGTGCCCCCCTCCGTCTTCACGGTCACGAGTGCCCCAGCCAGCCCTGTCGCCGTCTCTCATAAAGCGCCGCTCGTGTGTTAAAGCAAACCTGCGCGATGTATGCGCATCAACCTTCTTTGACATATGCATACATAGATGTTTACAGATAAACACATGCACAGGTGCACAATACACCATTAACTCACAGCAAAATCGAAGCAAGAAGAACGGAAAAATACTCACTTCGGATTTTTCATGTTGAGGGTCAGCTCGTTCTGTTCAACGGCATTCGCCACATTTTCCGCAAGTGTCAGTGCCAGCTGCTGAAGCCGCGTATGCTTGACGCGACTGATTAAAATGAACTGGCTTGTCTCGTCCCAGCTCGCGTGGATCTCCTCATTTATCATCATCTGAAGTCCACGAAGCCAAACACATAGATGCATGCGCATTCATGTCCTCTTTGGCAAAAGTTAGTGTCGAGGCGCACAGCATGCGTACGCCAGCGCTGACAAAGTCCGCATAAAACGGGGAAAATTACAGAATGCGCTTTTCGCAAGCATGGCGAGCTTGGCTGATTTCCTGCAGTTACCTTGCTGACGATCGAGTGGACGGCATTCAGCGAAAGGTCGAACATGCTCGCCAATTGCCCGATTGCGAAAGAATCATAAAGCGAGAGGTACTGCGAACAGTCGAATCAGCCAAGGCATCTCAAGGACAAGGATACATCAAGGATGGCCCCTTGGGCAGCAACTGTTACAAGCAGAACCATATCTGCCACCTCATTTAGAGCAATACAGCACGCCTCATCTTACAGTGAATATGTAAGTGCGCATTGCCTCCGCCTTAATCTTCTGAAGCAGCATCTGTTGAATGTGCTCCTTATTGAACATCTTATCCCAGATGCTAAGGCTCCAAATGTGGCGAGCACAATCGCTCCAATCCCCTCGCTGCAGAGCTTTTGTGGCGGCCATGACAGTTTCTCTGGCGTTCTCCGGGGGCCCAACGAAGGCTTGACGGTCGTACATCTCCAGCATGCGCCGGAAATGCTTGCTTATTGGACGCTTTCTCGGGTCAAACGCGTCGTGGGCCATATGAGGCACCTCAAGGAGCATTGCGCAGCTGCACACAAACCAAAAACAATCGGTCTGGCCATTAATAACAATGCACGCTGCGGTATACACCGCCAAAAATCAGAACTATGCTTTGAGAACATCAATCCAACGACATACATGTTGTGAACGCATTCAATAAGCTCCATACTGATGTGCATATGGTATGGTAACAGTCGCCGTTTCTCGGCACGTTCCTGCTCCTGTGTGCGCTCGACATTCTTGAGGTTAGACAGGCCCTGAGCCAGCAGTTCCTTGTGCTTGGGGCAGATCTGCGATAGGCACGCGTGGGCATCCTGTATGAGGCCGTTGCGGAAAGCGCAGAGCCCCAACTGCACAAGGTTCCTGTTGTACAGTATTTGGGTTGATATGTCCGTCTGCATCGCCAGCTCCTGTATGTTCGGCGTGTGCATCAAATCTCGCGCTTGGTAATAATCGTCATGCAAACTCTTGCTGTACGCAACGTGCAGGAGGGCACGGATCTTTTCCCTCTGACTCGCCGCTGCGCAATGAAAAAAGCAGCAAGACACAAGCAATAGTGCAAAGCAACAGCGGCATAAGGGCACATTTTGTTCAACTCAGTCAAGGAGGCTACACATAAGACAACAGGGACCTCCCCTTCTGCGCATCACGAACACCACTGTGCTTTCTCAAAAGCAGGTGCGACGCCAGCTGCGCAGCACTGCGGCACCAGCCGAAGCAGGAAGGAAAGATAGCTCACAGTATTTAAAAACGTAGCGCGTCAGCGTCTCAATGAAAGCCCTGGGAGCAAGGTTGCTCCCAGGGAGTCCCTTGCAGAGCTCTTCAGGCAGTTCCTTGCGAAGCACATCCCACATCTTGGAGGCGATTGTATCGGGCCTGCACGGATTACAACACAGCAAACAGCTTGAATCACAGGCTGGCTGGAGACATAACCAGTCGCTTCTGGCAAAATGGCTACGTTCCAAAAGCAGGATTCGCCTAACGCTACTCACTTGTAATGCATGTGCTCATTGACCTTCAGCGCGACCGTAGCAGCTTGTGCTTTGAATCCCCTCTCGTCAAGGAAACAGAAGGTTCGCCACAAAAGGGCAAGGATATCAATGCTCTTTCCTAGCCTCTCTTTGTACTCGTCAGAATGAACATCAGTTGACTGAAGAGATTTCGTAAGGTCGTCATCAAGGCGTTCCACAAATGAAGTAAGAATGCTGGCAGACATCTGCTGTATCTCTTCGGGAGTTGAGCTCTCCGCCAGCCCGGCCAAAGGGACGAGGTAGGCGCCCTTATTCTGTTCCATGATGCTGAGCAACAACTTCACCCCCGCAAAAGTTTCCATCCAGATCTGTAACGGCATACTAGTGAACACGCCCGAAGTTGTGTCAAACTCGGCGCTGATTAAATGGCCCAGAACCTCCAAGTGGCATTGAGGGCTGACGGTCTCAGCCAGTTCCGCAAGGCGTTTCAGAATGCGCATTTGTTCCATCTTATCAACGCCCCTCCTGCCTCGCTTCTCAACCACCATCTGCACTCTCTTCGCAATCACTTCTTCATTAATATCCGTGCTGTCAAACAAATGCTGCATGTCCTTTGTCGAGAAGCCACCCTCGGCACCAGCAGGCGTGGGCTCTTTTGCAGGCGTCTTGGAGCTCTTTGAGGAGCTCTTCTTCTTCGCAGACTTCGTCCTTGTCTTTTCCCCTTCTTCTCGTACTCCCCATTTCGCCATCGCATCCTTCTGACGGTCACTATCTTCCTCTGCAATGCAAACAACGCACCTCTAAGATTACGGTCACGGCTCCCATCCCAACACATACGAAGCGAAGCACTCGATGGAACCCGCCCCCCGAGCAAACTGTTATGGTTAAGCGTCTCCACCTCCTTGCATATACTACGAACCCTGGCTTTCCTCTTCTGCCTCTGAGTCCGACCATTCACTGTCGTCGTCGGAGCCTTCCGTCTTCCCCTTTCTTCCTTTTTCCTCATCATCGGAGCTGCTGCTGCTCCCATCACTTGATTCAGATAATTCGCTGCTATCGTTTTCGCTGAAATCGCTGTCCGACTGCGCCCAGTTCAGAAAAAGCGCAAATAGCTTTCAGAAGTAATCTCGCTGACTATCATGCTAAGCACTTCAGATCTACTTTTGATGTAGTCACAAGGAAAGTGGGAGCTTTTTCTATCTCATCAAATAAAATAACTGAATATGGTTTTTTTTTACAGCTTCAGTTAATAAATCTTCTTCACATCCTACATATCCAGGAGGCGATCCTGCGAAAGCATTTTACTAGGACAGCATATTTTACCGACACTGAGATACGAAATTTAAGGTAGCGAGTGGGATTAGATACCCCAGTAATCTTAACTGTAAACGATGGATACTCGGAATAATATATAAATAATATTTTGTTCCTTAGCTAACGCGTTAAGTATCCCGCCTGAGTAGTAGGCTCGCTGAGCTGGTGGAGCCTCGGCAGCCTCCGCGGAGTTTGACTTACGTCAGCCTCGTCAGACTCTTCGCTCTGTGTTTCGAACTTTTCAGGATTTTCTTTGCAGTCGGCAATGCTGGCTGCCCATGGCTCTGTGGTTTTGCGCACTTTGGCTCTGAGGGTGTTGAGGGCGAGGGCCTTCGGCCTTGAGAGTTTTTTGAAGTTTTCCTTGTCTTTAAGCTTCTCCTCCACAAAAGACTCCAGTTCCACAAGAGCGCGAATGAAAAAATTTGGAACTCCCTCTTGCTCTATCACCTGGTGCGCCTTGTTGTAGCTTTTCAAAAGCGTTTCGTAGTCTGTAGGCAGCAGGTACACAGACACACCCTCATCCGTTGTAGTCTGAACTGACACCACCTCCTCCATGTGCCCACAAATGATCCTAATGCTCCCAGAAACGTGAATGTTATTAGAAGATAGGCAATCTGACCCTTTCCCAGCTCTGCGAAGTCAAGGATTTTCATGTGGTTTTCCATCTGACGGATAACTTCGCGCATAGCCCCCCAGCGCCTATCCTTTAGGCTTTTCACAACGCGTCCTTCATCATCACTTGATGATGTCTCTGCGGCGGCCCAACGAGAAGGCGGCGCGACGGCCTTCTCCTGCTGCTGCACGAAGAGCGGCCATATACGCACAAACGTGAAGATGAGGAAGCAAGGATACCCCGCAGACTTTAGCACCAGTGCACGCGGACACGCCAAATTCCAAAGCCTAAACGCGCCCAAAAGCATACGCGACGCAAGAACCGCTGCGCCGACGGAAATTGCAAGAAATAGCGGCCAGCCAGGTATTCAATAACCTCAACAAAGAGAGAAGGCTACAAGTTGAGGAGGCCCTGCTATGCACTCTGGTGTCACCACTAGGCCAGCAAGCATTTTCACGTGGCACGAACACGTCCGTCGGGTTACTCCTACCGGATATTCTGCTTCTCTGCTCAGGGAAATAGGCAAGCTGCGGCTCGGGGAGCTCTGCATCCCTATAGGGTTCTCTGTGCTCTGTTCGATCGGACTTAGCCAAAACGTCATATGAGAGATAACACAAGACGGTGCAAATCAGAAGCAGACAGCTAAGTGGGGAGCCTCACTGCCTGTTCCTGATCGTCACTCTCCGACGAGTACTCTGACTCTAGTGAATCCGCCCCCGCGGCCCAGAATTTGGATTGCATTTCGAATAATTCTTTTGTGCTTCCAAATGGAAAATGAAATTCAAAAAGGAGAAAATCTAGGAACTCGATGAACAGCCCAACGGGCCGTGGGGTGCAGGCTGTGGCGCGATGGACCGATGGAACGTAGGACGAACTCAAGCACACCAATACGGCCCCTTTTCTGCACGTGGGGAAACACAGAAAACTATAAGAAGTAAAGTCTTAATGTCGCAGCGCTACAGACCAAGCTATAGCCCCTGCAAAACAGCTGCTAAAACAGCCCCAAATGGCCGCCACCAGCCAAACGTGATGGCAATCCGTACCTCAGTGCAATCGAGTTTGCGTGCAAATAACCTTTAGACTGAAACACACTGCAGGTTAATTTTCCTATTTCATTTACTCTACAAAACACAGAGCCAAGGACGTGTCACCTCTGTAGGCCGCGTGTCGGGCATGAAGTGTCTCACTGGTGTGGGGTACATCCCTAGGAAGGATCCTTTCGTGGCAAGGCTGTTTCAACGAGAAAACTCAGATATAATGAGCACTGTCATCGTGCACTCTGGAGAGAGAATTGTCAGCATAAAATACGGGGGTCTGCTTGCCCTGCGCAACGGGACCAAACAGGCTCGGGAGATCTTGACCCCTGAAGCTAGGCAGCAAGGTTGACAACGGTTGAACAAGGACTGTTGATTTGTACAACTGCAGCGCCTCGAAACCGAATCTGGTGTTGAATCGAGTGGCAAGTTTTGAGTAGCAAAGCCATGGTGCTGCACTGAGTGAGCGGCCCAACCAGGTCCTAGACACAACGATAGTCACTTATTCAACTTAGGTAGCACATGAAGGTCAGCAAAAGGATTCCGCTAAAGGTTGCATGCCATTATGGCCCACTCCATGTGTTTTCCGAGAGACTGACGATGCCGGCAGGGGCCGCACTGTCCATGTGGCTGTGCTGTAATGAATCTAGGATGCTCTGATGCCCCGTTAGGATCAGTGTCATTCGGTTTCTCACACACTTAAACATACTTTTGTGCAAACATTGAGAAGCCTATTTCTTCAAATTGACGTGCAGGGTAGTTGCGACCATGCTGAGAATCCTAGAACGCGGTGAACGCTTTTCTTCAGCTGGTGCCAATTCTGCAGCTTCGGGTACTACTGGATGGGCATTTGCTTCGGTCAACTGCATCACAAATAATGCTTCGCAGACCAGTATTATTAATACTATGTGGCGGATTGTTTCACGGTACTGTGGTGGGGTGAATGCTGTGGTGCTGCGCAGTGCAAGAGAGCCAGGAAATGATCTCGGGAGGCCAAGTAATTTAGTCTTGAATTAAATTGATTAACCATACTAACCAGCTGTACACGGTATAGAAGGAGAGTGTGCTACGGGTGGGTAGGCCCTGCGCTAGACAATATCTCCACTTCTCATCTGCTTCCCTTCACAGCTTTTGACTCTTACTAATTAGTGTTTGATCAAGTTAAGATCCATAATAGCTCTGGATGAAGTAGAAGAATGCACGTTAGTTGGCAGCAGGCACCTAGAAGGGCGTTAAGCTGGGCGTGATGCACTGCAAGTCTACTCCGTGAGTATGTGAACTGTCTTATGCCCCATACATAGGAGCATCAATGCACAACAAAACTCACTCAGGAACTCCCTGAAACTTCGCATGAGCCTCTAGGGCGCCACTGATACGGATAGGTCATTACAACACCCGCAAGTCCCGCACTGGTTTTGCCCGCAGACCGAGCACGCAGCAGGGCCCCTGTAGACTGCCAAGAGAGGTAGGGTTTTATGACAGTTGCATATTGGGCCGACTCGTCCGGCTACACCACCGGTTTGGGGGGGAACACAGCAAAACTGCTGAGCAGATAAACGTCGGTAATAATTTTGATTCACTTTTGAACACTCAAGGAAGTTGTTAGAACAATTGCATTTGAAGAAAACACTTAGATTGCCAAAAAACCCTGAAGCAGGGAGGTAAAAACATCAGCAAGAATATCCTAGGATTTCTGGATACCTGCTTCACTGGTTCGGTGCTAGATTTAAGGCGGTGAGGCCACAAACTGGTAGGTTACCTTACTTCTCTAGCGGTACTACAATAGACGCATTTGAAAGAAACCACAGTATACACAGGTGGTAATTGGTAAAGCAGCTGCTTCTTTCCATTTTGCAGGTATGAACAGGTGGCAATTGGTAAAGCAGCTGCTTCTCTCCATTTTGTATACCCTATCGCCAGCAAGTATGGCATAGAAGCCGGTTAGAGTCAAGAATAATGGGGATCAAACGTGGTACCTTGTCTAGAAAGGATTGTGGATAAGTGTTAATATTTGCTTAAAAGGCAGTCGGGGCGTTCTTTAAACCAAAGGAGGACATAACCGTTTACTCAAGTAACCCTAAAAACTATGCAAAATGCAGCCTTCTGCCAATCTCCTTTGGTCACGCAAATTTGATGGAAGCCTGCTTTGAGGTCAGGCGTAAAAAATATTCATTCCTCCAAAGCATCTCTATAATAATTTGGGTAGAGGGCAGGGCAAAGTAAGGAACGACAGTTAGGGAGTTGAATGCTTGATATCTGAGAACCATGCGCCCTTGTGTTGACTCCAGAGGCGTCTTCATACGGTGCAGCCTTAATAGTCGGGTCACAGGTAGGAAAATAAGCCTGGCCTATCCATCCTCGGGCGTACATCTTAGCCATTTCTTGTTTGTGCAGTGCAAGCTGGTTTATTGGCATTGTGTGCATCTGGGCCTTAGCTCGGTGCCTGGCACAGGAAGGATCTTGAGATCATGTGGGCGCTTTGGAAGCAGCGCTGCATCCAATTCATCTGGGAACCCTGCACGAGTTTCTTTTGCAAATCGAGAACCTACAAGGCTATCTTGTGTGCATCATCTGACCGTATCCTTTCTCAAGACTGCGTGTCATGGAGGGAGACTGGGAACCAAGCGCGCTCTTCCTCGTCGGCGTCACCTTCAGGGCAGGCAGGAAATGGGATGCGGGACAAAGCCATACGGGCCCAACTGCACTGCCGTGCGAAAGCACATTGGAGAGGCCCTTGACTCTCCTTACTCAACTAAGTACTGCACAGCTCTCCAGTACCCGGTACGAAGAGTTTGGCGTTGTATCCCTGCAGTGAGCTTGGTAAATGTACCGCGATAGCCTGTCCCTCGCGCAGTGGTTCTTGTACAGGCACCATGGAAACCCCATTTCCGTGTCCCGTACAGCGCTTGAGAATGCGGCGAAGGATTATAGCCGCCTCTGCCGCAGTCATCTCAGGCATTAGTTGTGTCAGCATATGGTAGGGTCGCCGAGCTGAGGCACTCCCCCGCGCCCTGTAAGGTTATTTATTTCGAATGTTTGCCTCTGGCGTCCTATTCATCGGTAATGTCGCACCATCGTCCATCCACGTAGGCTGATAGGTAAGTCGACTGCAAGTCCCAGGTAACCTTCCGATCCGTTATCCAGTTTAGTCGTAGGGCACGTCCTAAGGTGAAAGGTCCATGAAGAAATATTTAGGATGTGGCACTATAATGCTGCGCAGGAACCACTCCCAATTGGTGAAGCATTGACCACTAACTATTAGTCTGAACTAAAGAACTGTTCGTTAAAGTAAGCTGGTCCTTATTGCAGACTAAGTCTAAGACCCTCTAATGATACGTAAGCATATAGGCTCGCGGTAGTGCGTGGAACGACAATATCGCGCGGGGATAACACCGTTGTTGGTAAGACGAATTAGAGGGAATGCTTGGGGGAGCACAAGTGCAGCGCTCACCTTAAGGAAGCAAGCGCAGTTTTAACAAACTAAACACGGCCAATTTTTGTTGCTGCCGTGCTTGATTTGGCTCGCATACGCTGGACATTCCACAGGGTGTCTTCCGGTGTGCAACTTTCACGCGCCCCTTTCCGCAGGTGTATAGCTAATGCACTTCGAATGCTAAATCCAAGGGGCCTTTGATTCAAACACAGTGCATTAACTCTATTCATGCTAGTCAAATACAGAAACACAATTCTGCAGCAGCCCCAATGCTGTAGTAAACTAAGTCCAGCTCATGTGGTGAGCTACGCCCAGCTTTGCCCTACATAGGTTACCTGAGGGTCTGGACAGATACACACTCATCAACAACCATTAGAAACATCGAACAAGACCTTAAAATATTATGTTATTTCATGTTGCTGATCTGTCGCCTCCCTGGAGAGGCCACCGATGTCCCGGTGGCGTTACCAGTCCCAAACCATGATGAATCTGCCTGTAGAGGACCTTCGACACAGTCTGAAACATCGATCAAGTTCCCCTGACCGTAACTCTTCTAAATCCTAATACACTTATCTTTAACTCTCGAGATTGTTCCTTCGGAGGATTGTAGCGCCACGCACAAGAGCTCTGCTCCTACGTTGGCTCCTTAGGCTCTTGGCTGTCAAAAGTAAGACACTGCTAAGCTTTGGAAAAGGTCCAAACAGCAACGTTTTAAAGCACTTTCCAGGGTTACATTTTTCTTCCTTGAATGTTTCTGCCCCGCCGCATGACCTTGTAGCGCACTGCAGATTCAGCATCTCTGGCCAGCTTCAAGCTTGGGTGGGAAGTGAGCCCGGCTTTTCACCAGAGAACAAACTACCCTTATGTAATAACTACTTCAAGTTGGTGCTTAAAACAACATTGTTTGAGCTACATGGCAATGGCGGCCATTTCTGCACTGCAATGTGGTGGTGGCGCGGCAGAGCCAAGCAAAACGAGAACCTAGGGATGCCCGCAGAGCATTCTGCACTCCATCCACTGCGTCGGCACGTGAAGGTTCCATAGCGTCAATTCCGTGCATATAGAGTCAAAGGCTCGATGCTACACAGCAACCTGAACGCACCAGCAGGGGATCGCACCGAACCGCCGAGTATCAGGACTTCAACTCCCGGTGGAAGCAAAAGCCGTACATTTCTGGCTTGCTCATTGCTTGAGTACTCGAATTAAACATGAGCGTGCACGAAACAAAGGCACTCTGGGGTATCCGAGTTGGTGTCGTGCATTTTCCACAAGCTCCGTAGCTGGAAATTGCCCGAATTGCACTTTGGTACTGCAGCGCACGGGCAGAGAAGAATACGTCCATTTTTGCCCACTATGGTAATTTAGCTTTTAAAACATTAAGAAGGAATTGTTGCGTGGATACTTGTCTTTTTTAGGGCCTGAGGAAGCCCGAGAGCGCAAATAGCAAAGACTGGTCCTACTTGAGCCCATGCAAACGCTCAGCCACTGTGCATTTTTCGTTGTGTGCCTGAACCTTCGCGCAGTAGACGTAGTTTCTGATAAGGTTGGAGAATGTTTATTTGCTGTGGTACATTCTCTATGCCTCTTGCCACTACAATTACTTCCTCTGGAGCTGAAGCAGCATCATTGTTGACGTTAGAGAAATACGATTAGGCCAAGGATTTCCTTTCCTTCCGTTTAGACTGTAGCTCTGACAGGTTATGTGAAATTTCCGTGAAATTTTTGCGTTTGTCAAAAGCGTCTCCGTATGAGTGAAACCGGAGAACTCGTCAAGTCACTGTCACTTAATTCGTTATGCTGGGCCTAGATACATCTCAGTTCACCATGAAACCCATAGAAAGTCCTTAAGAAGCGCTTTTGGGGAGCCAGTGAGGTAGAAGAATGCCAGGAGACAAAGTGTCCCATTCAAAGCTCCCTTTTCATTAGGGGCGCCACGGCAACCCCCCGCAGTGCCACACTATGGGCGTACTACAGTAAATAGTACCCACCAAACGCACAAACCAGAGCTCTCCGTTTTCTCACTCAGCTGGATATGCACAATCTTCGAATAAAAGAAACCTGCATTTCTGTGGTTGTTGGAGTCCCGATGCGCAGTAATGGCTGAGCCTGCGCATAAGTCTGGGCTAGGCCGATAAAGGAGTTATCAATGTCTAATTTATACGCGTGGGAATAACCTCCCAACGTTTGTAGCAAACGGCTGGTGGCGTTTAGGACAGCTCGAGGGAGTTTTAAGACAGGTGTTTGACCTCATTGAAACATGACAATGTCTTAGCACGCGGTGCTGCCTTAACTTGGAACTTCCGATTTTTGATACCAAATGAAAAAAAGCATCTTGAAAGTGCATCGGGCGCTTGACATCCAACAGCCACCAACAACTTGCGCATGGAGCTTTCTTGCTATTATTACATGAAGACAGAACTGCATGGGGCCTTGGGCAAATTAGAGTAAAACAGACAAGAATATGTATGAATTGTCTCTGAGAATATGTGAGAAACAACAGAGTGTCCCATGTTCAACAGGTGGTGCCCGAACGAGCTTGCGCCAAGCGAACACAACGTGTAAAATCAATGGACACTTTACCACGAATAAGAAGTTAGTGGGGTAACATGCAGTATTAAGGGTTCAAACGTCGGCCTCCTTATGTGCGCGTTACCCCACTAACTTCTTATTTGTGGAAAAGTGTCCATTGATTTTACACATTGTGTTCGCTTGTTCTTAAACTTATTTCTGTTTCAGCTGTGGCCTATGGCTCCCACTGCAACAACGCACTGTGCTGTGTCCCATCGGAACAGCGCTCCAGATGTTTGCCCTGAACGGTAAGTAAATGACCCTCTGCACCACGCAAATGTTCAGAGTAAAAGCTTCAGCCACCTTTTTTTTCAATACTCGAAGAAGGAATCCCACTTCTAGCACAGCGCCCCAGCAGATGTGGAGGCAGCTGTTCTTCAAATCGCCGCACCGCAATCCCTCCACTGCAGCAAACAACTCCATCGAAACATAGCAGATACTCGAAGTCGACAGCGGTGGAGATGAGAGGAAAGTATGTTGGCATTTCGCTGTGCAGCTTGTCCTTCTTATGGGCTGCAGCTGCATCCCTTGAATCTCCTAGGCAGCCGCCATTTCTCACCAATAACACGGGGACCTTTGAGAGGTCTCTTGGCTTTGGAGAGAGTAACGTGTTGCATGCAGAAAGTGAACTGGACACTGCCAGGACTTCACAAAGTGACGCTAAGTTCATCCCAGGGCAGCTTGAAACAGTAGCAACAGAGGGCGGCAGTTGGTTTAAAGAGGACTCGGATTCCTTGCAAGTTGGTGAACTGCTTGCAGTAGAACCTCGAAATGATGCCAAATCTCGTGGAAGCCTCCTTAAAACAATGAAGAACTTCGTAAACGAACCAAAACTCGTAAAATTGCTGCTTGTCTCCACTAAATTTATTGCCTCATTCTTGTTCACAGACGCGATTTTAAAACCTGCTCACTTTATTATCACGCTGTGGGTGGCTTTGAGAGCACTGCAATTGCTTGAATAGTGCGAGCACTCTAACTGCTTGAGTAGAGCGTTTGCGCAGCTCTACATGAGAGCAGCTAGAAACGTTAAATATGTGTAAAATTGTAAAGTAGTGGAAAAAGTGCGAATGCTTTCTCACAGCGTTTTGATAACATGAAGTGCAATTATGTTGAGCGATGGTGTTGTTGATTCCTACGTACCCCATCACGCTCTGTGTAGATGAAGGCTGCCAGTCACTAGGCGGCGTACTGCAAGTTGGTGGCCTACAGCTGCCGGTTTGCGTGTTTGCACCTTTCTTGGCTGGCTTCGGTAGAGGGTTCCGTCCTGACAGTCGCAGCGCGGCCTGCTGGCGGCGAACTCTCTACGTCTCACCATGTTCCCATCCTCCATTTGCGCCGTTAGCCGCCCGCTCGTCGCGTACGCGACCCGCCTGGTCAACGCGCGCCCGCCATTTGGCTGGCTAATCGAGTCGAACGGCAAAGTCGCAGCACCGGAACGCCTCGGTTTACTCCGGTCGCCATCTGTCTGGCACAG
The DNA here is from genome assembly GCF_000499545.2 of Eimeria tenella. Classification (NCBI taxonomy): domain Eukaryota; phylum Apicomplexa; class Conoidasida; order Eucoccidiorida; family Eimeriidae; genus Eimeria; species Eimeria tenella. Next base: position 710,466 of record NW_013541457.1, read on the forward strand.
TTGAGCTCCTGAACTGCGAACTAATTTAGCGACGAGTGATGTACACACTTTCATCTGCCTACCCTCAAAAACAAGTGCAGATGCCCAACACGAAACCCTGTAGTGCAGATTAGCTGACTACAGATACGTAAGGAACAGATGGAGCTCTATGCACTCCTCTCTTCGACTCTGTTTCGATTCTGCCAAAAGGACAGGAGCCCGCAGGTCCCCCGTTAACCCTCTCTTTCTCTGGAAGCAAGGCCGCAGTAGCTCCCAGTTCTTTCGTAACGGAATCCAGACTTTTCGGAAGCCCGCACAGGTGACTTCACGCAGCGCCTCTCTTCCGCATGATTTACTTCCTGGCCACCAGAGGTCATTCTGGTGCAGGAGCCGCTGCCTTGCCACAGCATCTTGAAAGGGTTCTCAAGGAGCATAGGTTACATGATTGTTTTGCAAGTCTGTTGGAGGCAGGGCAGTTCCTACCACTTTCACCGAATGTGAGTGTTGCCCTGCACCAGGGGCGCGTCGCAAGCGTATGGCAAGGTTAAAGCCGACAAACGAAACACCAAAGGGATGTACTTCTATTACTTTCGGTGGTCTGAGGCTGTTTCCCCTCACTGGCGTGTATGCAAGGGCGGCGAGTTGATCATCCACTTGTCATGCTCTTACTGGGGGGCGCGGAACAATCAGCATAATCATTGTAGGCACCAGCAGGGCATTAATTATGTCTGCTGGCGTAGTGAGCATGCAAAGAGGAAGAAATGAGCGAATTTGTTGACGCAATTCAGCTCTCCGTTCATATTTTCCCTTCTTTTCTCCAGCCCTGATGCGTCCAGCGACTGCTGCATGCATAGTCCAAGCGATCCATTTCTTGTGATAAAATGATACTTCTGCTCGTCGAATCTTGGCTTTCCATCATTAACTTACATGTATTTACCTCCTGCCTTACTCGGCTTGAGTGGCACGAACGGTGAGTGCTTGTAACAGTGCACCTGCTTTGAACGGCGAGCACGCTCGACGTGCAATTGTCTACGCAGCGACTGTTCCTCTACATTACTCTCTTTGCATTTCCCTAGATTCACTACATATGCTTACATTGCCTGGAAGCAACTGAAACCAGCAACGCGAGGCACTCCGCGACGAGCCGAGACTCGGGGCCAGTTATTTTGTTGATTTCATCATCGGCTCTCCGTTGTATCTGCACTTAATCAGCAGTGATGATTTCCTTGACTTCATTAAGGATCATGAGAAATACCCACGGTTTGTAGGTGACACCCAGCGCCGCGGCCCCCGGCCCGGTCCCAGGCAGTGTGAGGGACCGCTGTGAGTGCCTGACGCGCGCATTTGGTCTCGTGAGACCTGAAGCGATTGTGGGGTCCTACCCACCGAAGATTTCTGCAGCACTGAGCCGACCGTGACCACTCTGTACCTCCCCCAGCTGATGCAGCGGCTGCTGCTGCTGCAGGGTGCGGCAGCAGCAACGGCTGCTGCTGCAGCCGCTGCAGCAGCCTTGCGTGTGTAGACTACGAGCAAGGCTCTTAAAGAAGGAGCCTTTCAGTACGGAATTCTTCTAGCTGTGGCTGCAGCAGCTAGAGCGGACGCTGCTGCTTCTGAACGGTTGCTGCTCGAGCTGCTCCACCCGCACGGCGGCCCATTCAAATGTCCTCAAGCACTGTGGGTGAGCCGGCAGCCACGTGAACTGCACTGCCAGCTGCTTGTGTAGGAGGATTGCACTAGGGAAGTGAGAGTCACGTGTCTGTGCAGATGAAGCTCACACAACAGCATTTGCTGGTGCAGCAGCAGTCCCAGCATCCGCTGCAGCAGCAACAGCAGCAGCAGCAGCAAGCGCAACGTTTTCCCGACAGTTCAGAGGGTCAGATGCAGCAGCCATTATCGCAACTTACTGGTCAGCTGTCCCATATGAATGGAGGTCATCTAGCTTATCCAGTGCAGGGACCCGGGAGGGATGCAGTGCCTATTACAGTTACCGCAGCGACGGCAGCTCCTGCCGGGCCCTCTCAGATGACTCCGAGCTCCACACAACAGCTCCTTGCCCAGCAGCAGCAGCAGCAGTTGATCGCGCAGCGTGGCCTGTTGCAGCACCTGCAGCAGCAGCAGTTGCAAAAGCAGCAGCTCCAGCAGCAACTACCGGTTGACATCATGAAGCCACCACAACTAATGCAGCATCAGCAGCATGTGCGGCAAAGGCGGCTTCAGCTCCAGCAGCTCCAGCAGCAACAACAGCAGCTACAGCAACAACAGTTGCAGTTGCTACGCACCCCGGAGTCTCCTGGGCTGTATAGTGCTTTCTGCCGGCTGCTGCAGCAACTGTCCCTCCACCGGATGTCTTTACGGGACGCTCGGGTACGCGTGTTGCTGGTCGTACTGAGGTGGTTGCAGCAGCAGCAGCAACAGCAAACAGAACCCTCTCGGTTGTTTAGGGACGACCAGTTTGAGCGGCTCGTGAAGCAGACTCGGGCATACATGCGGCTGCTGCTGTTGCAGCAACCCCTAAAGGAGGACGAACTTCTGCAGCTAGGGCTTTCTCCAGCCCTTGGGTTTAAGCCCAATCGTGAGTTTATTGCTGCTGTCGCTGCATCAGCAGAAGTGGGCACAAATTACAAGCCTCCAGCGCCGAAGGAGCAGCACCAGCAACGTCCTCGGAGCCACCAGCTCTTCGTTCAACTGTATGAGCAGCAGCTTCAGCAGCATCAACAGCGTGCGCTAGAAGCTCTGGAACAACAAACCCACAAGTATGAAGAGGTGGCGCGCCTGCGACTCGAGAAAGAAGAGCAACAGCAGCATCAAGAAGAACAGCAACAGCAGCTTCAGGAACAGCGACAGCAGCCAGGCACCTCAAAAGACAACGCGTTACACACGTGTCTAGACGTCGGAGGCAGCTCGGAAGAGCAACGGCACCAGCTGCTTGAGAAGCATATGCGAAAGCAGCAACAAGTGGACACCAAGGAGTCGAAAAGAGAGGATGATGCTGCACTACACAGCAGTAACAACAGCTGTTGTGCAGCAGAGGCAGCTGGTGCAGCACAGGTTGCATCATCTACTGCATTGACAGAGGAAGAAAGCGATGCTGACGGCTTCCTGTCTTCTTCGGATGAGTGGTGGGGCGTGGGCGGCCTGGAATGTCCTGTGGACGACGGAAATAGCGGCAGCATGCAAGAAAGAGCACGCATCAGTCGGCTACAGCGGAGGCTTTTGATTCTAGCGCCATTTCAGAAGCAAATACGGGAAGAGGTGGTGGCCCAAAGAATCACAGAAAGCCCTGCGCAGCTTCCTCCCCTACAGCACCTGCCCGTGAGGCTGGCGAGAAAGCACAGAGCACTGCGCTTGCTGCGTGAACGAGGAGACCGGATGACAGCGGCCCGGCAGCAGCAGCAACAGCAGCGGCAGCAGGTGCTGCAGCAGCTGTTTGACAGTCATAGACGAACCTTCTTGCAGCAGCAGCGGGACGTGCTGCGGCAGTTGAGACGGGTTGCTGCTGCAGTCAAGAGGAAGAAGACAGCAGCAGCGGATGGAGGAGAGGGTGCTGCCAGTTGCGGCCACCCGCTTCATCCCACAGATTGTGGCTGCCCCGGCGCGGCTGCTGTGGCGGCACAGATGAGAAAGGAAAGATTGGACGCTTTGCGGGTCAGTGGCTACATGAACGCTTGGTTATTCGGTTACACTTTTGGAAGGTTTGCGGCGTTGCTTTTTTTTTTTCAACGATAGGCTGCTGTTTGTACTGCTGCTGCCGCTGCAATTCTTCACGGGCCGTCAATCTAGTTCTGTGCCCACTGTTTGGCGCCAGGGGCCGGTTTGCGGTGTTATATTTACTTTTCCTAGTGATGCCTATTTGTACTTTATCTGAAGATACGTTCAGTTGCAAAAGCTGGCGGAGTAGATATCTGATACGGACAAGTCATTGCTTCCTACCCTCTTTGTTTCGTCTTTGCGCAGAAACACGATGAGGCGGGCTACTTGAAGCTGCTTCAGGAGACCAAGAACGAGCGGCTACTACAGCTTGTTCGCCAGACCGAGGGATACATGCAGCAAATAGGCAGCCTTGTTGTGGAGCAGCGGGAGAGAGAAGGCATAAATGTTCCATCAGTGAGACCCACATCTGTTGTCTCATTTTTGCAGCACTGAATGGCGTTTTAAGGGGTTGACTCGCTGTCTGGCTACAGTCCCACAAGTATTGGAGATGTTGCGTTCTCTGCTGCCGCCGGGATATTTGTGTCGCGCAGACAGAGGAGGAAACAGATGGAGCTGCTGAAGAGGCATCTGGCTCCCTGTCGTCTTCATTTCTTTTTTCCAAGGAAAGATATTACCGCATAACGCATAGTCAGCGGGTACTGTGTTCACTATTTAAACTTTGTATGGCGATACGAATACCTCAGCACCTATTTGGGTATTTAATGGGGAGTCGCGGATAGACTTGCTTACTGTCAGCCATATTGAAGCTATTGCTGCTCGCAGTATCGGTGCCCGTGTTGCTTCCAGTGGAGGTCTTGGTGGCGCTTGGGCGCTCATATTTCTCAGTCGCTTGCTGCTTGTTCGTTTGTTTTCCAACAAACAGGAGAAGGTGACGGAGTTGCCGTCCTGTCTCAAAGGGGGGACACTCCGGCCGTACCAGATGGAGGGGCTGAATTGGCTCGTTTCACTGCATAACAATGGTCTCAACGGGATTCTGGTGCGTCTACTTTCTGCCGTTGTTGCTATTGCTCTCGCAGGCCTGCTCATGTGTTTCCATAAACTACCGTTAGCGTTGTTGCTAAATTGTGCAACAATGAGTCGTAGCTACATCGCCATCCTCCGTGAGTTCTTTGCTCGTTCCTGTTTTGTTCTCTGTTGCTGCAATCACTGCTGGTGTCTCGTGTCAGGCAGACTGCATGGGCCTGGGCAAGACGGTACAAACGGTCTCTTTCTTGGCATATTTGTACGAGAAGAAAGGAGTGCGCAACCCTCACCTTATTCTCGCCCCTCTCTCGACGCTACACGGCAACTGGAGGCTTGAGTTCAAGAAGTGGTGGCCCTCTCTGCGCATTGTTGTTTACGAAGGAGCCAAAGATGTAATGCAACACTCAGGATATTATGCATGGTTTCCCCCTTGTATTTGGGCAACACTTGTGTATTATCTTTTGCGCTGCCTAGAGTTTTGCTTGCTACTGATGATCCATGTCTCAGGTGTGTATGAGTCTAATCCTGGTTTGCTTTTACAGTGTCATCTCGTGCCTGCATTGGAATACTTTCGCCCAGTTTCGTATGCCCACGTTTTTTGGTTTTTCTTGGCTTGCTGCGTGAGTCAAGATTTATCTTTTTTTTTGAATGTTGCGCTGTTTTTCTCTTTGCTCTTACTCTGGTTGGCAGCACGCTTTGGTTTGTGTATGCGCCTCTGTATTTGCATTCAGGTACGCAAAGCGCTGCGCAGTCGCATCGTTTCGGGTGTGCGTGTAGAGGGGAGCGGCCAGGAGACACAGCGCTTTCTGGAACCCCTATTTGATGTCTTGCTGACTACAGACGCTTTTGTTCTGCGAGACAAGAGTTTCCTTAAAAAAATACAGTGGGAGTATTTAATTGTTGACGAGGCTCACAGGCAAGTCGCAAACACAGACGTACAAACGAAGCCAACGCACTAAACTCGAGACAAGCAACATGCCTTCACCCGTCAAAGCAGATGCCGCTCAGCGTGTTTGACCACAGAAGCTGTGCAAACTTCAAGCGCTGATGACATTTAATTGAGGTCTCGTGAGGCGTCGAGCCTTGCAAGTGTATTGCTAATTACAGGCCTCACGGTTTCGAAGAGAAGTGACTTTAGAACCAAACACTTTCACCTCTGAGTAGACGCTGAAGCTTCGACATTCAAAGACGCAACCTATGTAGATCATACTGCTAGCTCAGTTGAGGGCGCCCTGCCGTCGTGCCGTCGCTTTTGCAGTTTTTGGTCGTGTTTTTACCGTACTTAAAAAAAGTGGAGCAGGGGGCATCGCATCCTGCAGGCAGCAAGTGCACCGAAAGTTTATATCACAGGTTACAGCTGGCTTCGCAACAAGAATTGTTACGTGTTATTTTCAGCATTCGCCTTCGTTGCCTTGCACTCTACTGGTTATTTCAAAGTTCAGAAACTGATGCATTTGCGCGACAACCCAAGGGGGTTGTTGCTGTATTCGTGCCTTTCTTCAGGCTAAAGAATCCCAACAGCAAGTTGGTGCAAACCCTCAACTCTGGCTTCTCTATACGCAGGCGTATTGCTCTCACGGGTATGTTGCTGCTGCCAAGGGCCCAAGCGGTTCTTTTGGGTGTTCCACTTTTGTGGGCAGGCGACCTGCTTGGGGTACATACTTCTTGTGTACGTCCGCCTGCTTCCACACGTCGCAGGTACTCCTCTGCAGAACGACATCGTGGAGGTCTGGGCGCTTTTGAATTTTTTGATGCCGTCGATTTTCAACGCCAAGTTGAATTTTGAACAGTGGCTAAATGTTCCCCTTGGTGCCGCGCCGCTCGGGGGCCCTGCGGGGGCTGGTGGGGACGACCAGCCGCACGCCATAACTGTGACTGAGGAAGAGAAGCTGCTTATCATAGATAGATTGCATAAGGCAAGATACATACACTCGTGGGAACAAGTGGACCGGGCTACGCATGGCCAGTGCGCTGGCCTTCAACACTCGCAGTGGCCGAGTCTGTGTTGTTCTCACTTGTTTTGTTGTGTAGCGCGTCGTACATGCTGCCAGTAATCATCACATTCCTGGAGCTTGGCACAGCACTGTGCTGTGGCATTACTTTACGGGGTAGTACTAAGGGTGCATTGAAAATCCACTGTCTATGAAGCTGTTCAGTTATTTACAGTTTTCACGAAATGCTTCACATATGTATTGCTTATATCACTGTGAACTACATGTGCACTGACCATTTGGCTTTTTGGCCTTAACTCACCGTTTTATTAGGTTGCGCTGCTCTCTAGATCTTCTCTGACAGTATGGGAAGAACTCTGGAGCATGGAAGGTCGTAGGGGTGCATATTCTCTCTCTGCAGGTCTTGCGGCCGTTTCTGCTGCGGCGCGAAAAGGCGGAAGTGGCAAACGAACTTCCCTCAAAGCAAGAAGAGATTGTGTGGTGCCCTCTGTCGGGCATTCAGAGAATTCTTTACCGCATTGTCCGTGCTTTCACCCTTCCTTTGTAGTGAAAATTCACCTTCCGGGCCAAGTGTTTGCTGTTCAAGTTCGAAGTTTTAGAGTCTACAGTCTAGGCCAAGGTTGTTAGATTTAAAGACTAGAATTATTCATCTGCAGTTCAGGGTTAAACTGAAGATTTTAGATGCAAAATAATTGTGTGGTTCGTGTCAGATAGAGGAGAGTCCAATGGGCCACAATCGCATGGTGCAACTCCGCAAAGTTTGCAATCATCCGTTTCTTTTCTGTTTTAGCTCGTTTACTCGTAAGCATACCTGTGAGAGCGAGTCATCTGCATTCTGCCCGCGTATTCCCCTCCCAGCGCACAACAACTTTGCATTTTCTGTTCCTGTTTCTGTCGCTGCAGTTGCAGTTAGGAAGGTAGACAGCAACCCCGGCAGCTTTATGTGGTTGTATCGGCGCGTTGTATGCTTTGTTTTGTATGTCTGTGTGTGCCAAGCTGATGAGAGTCTGGTGCGGTGCTGCGGGAAGTTCGCCATGCTGGACGTATTACTGCCAGCGCTAAAGGCGGCACAGCACCGGGTGTTGGTCTTCAGTCAAATGACGAAGCTGTTGGACCTTCTCGAGGTCAGATTTTTTTCATTCTTATTAATTGCCATGTGCTTTTGGGCATTGCTGTTGGTCCTAATTTTTTTTTTATCGTGCTCATCGTCTCCAAGTTTCTGACTTCTTTCTTTCGCTTTTTGGTCTGGCTCCCTTGTACCTTGGTTGTTTCTTTGCTTGTACTTCGTTAGATCAATTTTACACTATTTTGTAAATTTACAGCACTGTGGTATGCTTGCTAGTGCGACGCCTTTGCAGTGCGACGCCTTTGCAGTGTTTTATTCATGCTAAGTTGTGTTCTGTTTAGAGCTTCACTGCACCACGTTTGAGTTACTCTGCCCTGTTGCATGACGTCCACGTCGTATCACACTCTGGCGTTTTGTTTCATACATCTTATGCGCCGGTACACTACTCCTCGGTGTACTTGTATTTGTACGCATATGCATTGTCGCATGTACAGGCCTACTTGTCCTTGCGGGGCTACCGCTATCTGCGGCTAGATGGCGGGACGTCCAGCGAGGAACGTCAGACACGCTTGGCTCTGTACAATCAGGAGAATTCGCCCTATTTTCTTTTTATATTGTCCACAAAGGCAGGAGGTTTGGCTCCCACCGTAACTTTTAAAGCTTTAATTTCAAGTTTGAAGCCCCAAGCTTAAAATCTGAGGCTTTAGGCTGCCCAAAATGGCGGAAACAGCTACATAGCGCGGGTCTTCCATGCTTGTACAAATTATATTGTAGAGTTAAGGATCCATGCGTGAGGCTTGCTCGATACGACAGGACTGGGAGTTAATCTTCAATCGGCAGACACTGTAATCATCTTTGATTCCGATTGGAACCCGCAAAACGACGAACAAGCTCAGTCGAGGTGCGGTGCTGATACGATTTCTTTTCTGACTGCTGCTGCTGCCGTTGTTGTCGCTTGCAGTACTGCTGTTGTTAGCGCGAATCATGCTCTTTGTTACGCTGCAGTTTTCCACGTTTCCGTTGTTGCCGGTTCATTTTTATTGTTGCTACAGCCATATGCTGTTTACGAGGCGAATGGATGCCTGCGGCGCATACGTAGATTCATTGATTTTGCTGTGCACTGTCTGTTGTCCCGTCGGTGTCAAATTCGTCCATGCTCACTGTGACGACATTGCTATTGGGCCGTGTCCGAATAGGCGTCTTTGTTCTCCAAAAGACGCCTTCTATTCGACATTTTTTTAACAGTGTTGCGTAGTTGCTGTGGCTTTGCAATTCCCATGCAATGTTGAATCTGTGTACCTGTGTATGTACTGGTCCACAACGGGGGCAGAGTAGCTTGTAAGACTATAATGGTTATTCATTTGGTTTAACGTGACGCCGCATGCGTCGTGTCTCTTTGTACAGGGCGCACCGCATAGGGCAGAAGCGCGAGGTCTTGACTATTCGTTTCGTGACGCCTTCCTCTGTAGAGGAGCAAATTCTTCATTCTGCGGAGCTGAAGCTGGACAAGGATGCTCTTGTCATTAAAAGCGGAATGTACAACGGAGAACTACAAGATAGGGAGACAGAGAGACAGGAACAGTCCGTTTTTTATCGTGTTACTGGCGCACACAGTTGTCGTGTTTGCATCTCGGTGCTAGTCGTCTCCCTTACTGATTTCCTCTCGCGTATGTTCAGTCCTGGGCCTGCGTTTTTCTACCTTGTTCTCTGGTGTTTGCTGTCTTTATTTTCACCTTCTGTTCTTTGGAGGACGACCCTCAGCTTACAGGGTGAATGTTTTTGGCGGACTCTTCATGAAAAGAAGCGGAGCTGGCTCTGCGTCTTTGTTGCAGAGTCCGGGAAATCCTTCGACGCCGCAAACAACTGGAGGCCAACCTCACCCGGCCGTTCGATTTTGCAATTCTGAAGAACCAACTTTCCAGAAACCCCGCGGAGTCTCGCGTCTTTGATGCGCTTCAGAAAATTCGACAGGTTTGGCAACGGAGACTAAGGCCCCGCGAAACTAGTACCAGTAGCAACAGTTGCACGGTAACAGCATCAAGTTAATACCACGGGCAGTTTGGCTGTTGCCCGCCTTCTCACATTTTCCATGTTATAGCGAAAAGAAATTCACAATTTCACGTTGGGGAGGAATTGTCTTCCTTTTGCTCCCTTCCAACATGCCCATGCAGCTGCTGCATATACCTGGACTCATCTACGGCGAGGCGGTGCCACCGTGCCTCTTTCGGTGGTCGAAGACAGTTGAACGTTCCCAGGTACCTCCCTCGGTGAAACGTGCTGTGTCAATGTTTCGTAACAGAAGAGGCAGAAACAGTAGGAATTGGAGTCATTGGAAGGACAGAAACAGAGGGGATTGGAGCAGCCCCACGACCAGTAGAAGTGGACATTATAGACAGCATTATTTCGCAGTTGCTGCATGGTTTGCTTAGCAGATACTGGGCGCTTTAAGGCAAATAGTGCAGTTTGTATAACTTCAAGTGCAACGCCGTGAAGCTGTTCGCCCTGATTTTCACTGTGCATTGTTGTTTTCTGTCGTTTCGACTCTCTTCAATATGTGTCATTCCTCGTTCTGTCGATTCGTTCGCACTTGGTATTTCTTTCTCATGCACGCAGAAAGTTTCATTATCTAATGTTGGAATGCCTGCTATTCCTTTTCCCTTCATTGCTCCTTCTGAGGAACCACCTCTTCGTATCTTGCTGTACATACGGCTGCATAATGCTTGACCTGTTGTCGAGTACGTCTGCTTGTTTCTGCGCTCTGTACACAGAACGCCAAGTCATGCAGTATTTCCTGGACATGCCGACGTTTTATTTTTCACGTGTCTTTTCTTTTCTGCCTCGTTATCTACAGACTGACCTCGTTGAGAATACAGCACAGGCGGCTCAAGACTGGAAGATTGGCTATGCCCTTTCAGATTTCTGGACGACCCAGCGCAAGAAGAAACAACCGCCTGCTGCCACAATGAGTCTGCAGCTCGTCGGGGGAAGCGTCTCCCCGTTGCTCCCACAGCCCATTGCATCTGCAGCACTAGCCTCATTACCATCAGCAGCTTCAGCGCCAGCTGGTCCTCCTGCCGCTACAGCGGATCCCGCACAGCAAGAGGGATGCGCTAGTTTGGCACTGCAGCAGTCACAGCTGCAGCTGGAGGCCCACCCTCAGAGCCACATGCAAGTGCAGCAGCAGTGCCAGCAGCAGCAGGAGCGGCAGCAAGAGCAATTGAAGCAGGTGTTGCATGCTCCGGAAGTACCATCTGCATTCTTGACCGCATCTGCTGACGGAAACGTTACGCATGCAGTAGATGATGCGCCTGCAGCAGCGGCTTCCGCATCAGGAACCCAAGGGGAATCCATAACAGGAAACTTAGAAAAACCGCTTCTGGCAGTGGCAACTGGCACAGTGCAGGTAGCTGGACCGTCACTTGGAGGTACTTCTGAGCCTGCTACAGTTGCTGGTGGAGCAGAGGTGGGCATGACGAGATCAGACAGTAAGCAGAGGTCTTTCGGTGCTGAGCATGCAGATCAATCCTCTGTTCGTTCTGCTGCTCCTGGCGGAGGTGAAGTTACTCCGGAAGCATCTGTTTTGGCTGGAGGCACAACAGCAGAGCCCTCAGAGGTGACTGAAGCTGGGCTTGGGTCGATTGAGGCAGCATGCACAACTGCAGCGGTAGAAGGAGTGGCTTCCAATCCGGAAACATCGGATGGAGCTGCAGCAGCATCGACAGGAGCTGTTCTGGACAGGCTCTCCTCTTGTGGAACAAGCCCGCTGACAGGCAGCGCAGCACCGTCAGTTGTGGCTAACTTCAACACAAAACATCCTTCAGCCGGCGCCGCAACAACAGCAGCAAAAGCAGAATCAACCGTTGCGGCTGATGCTGTTGTTGTTGCAAATGCTGGCGGCCGAGATAGCAGTAGCGTCGCTGGAGGCCCTGGTGTGCGCGGAATTCCCGGAGGTAGCAGCGGCTGTGTCGATCTTTGGGGCTGCGGGGAGGGGCAGGAGGGAGACAGCGCTGGGGCTGCTGCTGCATGCTTGGCAGACCCTCAGAGATGGCGCGCGCTTTTGAATGGGGCCATATCTCAGGCCTTAACGGAAGCCATACAGGAGTCGCGATTTTCCGCCTTTGTTGAGCTGCCCAGCCCAACGGTCTACAAGGATTACTACGAGGTGATGGGAATATATAAATGCTGTAATCATTCATGTGGTGTGTAGGTAAAATAGCAGCAACTGAATTGCCGAAGTTGCAGATCCTTTTTCACTGCGTGTCACAGTTGCACGTTATCCATGCTGCTTCAGCTTGTGCTGTGCTTCCGGAGGACCTATTTTGCTCCTGTTTGTTTCCGCAGTGTGTTTCTCCAGCACTGTTTTTTCTTGTGTGGATATGTGTTACGTGTATTGACTTCTGCGTAGTTGTGTTTCTCACGATGTAACTGTGAGTGTACCTTTGTGAGTTGATTGCTCTGCTTTGCTGCTCTCGGTTGTTACTCCCGTTCTTGTTCGCATGTTGATCTTAGGTTGCGTCTTATGACTTTTACGTGCTTCTTCCCCCTGCTGCCTACCCTTTCTTCATGCTTGTTGCTTTTGCGAATTTCGGGTTGTTTTTTTCGAGTTTATCCATAAGTTGTTTAGTATCTTTCCTGATTGCAAATGCAGCGTGTAGCCAAACCCGTATGCCTTCTACAAATCCGGAGGTTCGCTGACAAGCACGAATTTACTTCGCTTAAGTGAGCCACCACCTTCTGCACTAGTGCAGCATTTCCTGTTGCTGCTGTAGCCCTACGGCGAAAAGCAGGAGCAGAAGCGGATGCCGCTGATTTAGTAGTGGCAGTGAATTAGAACAGCCAGGACAGCGGTAATAGATGATGATGACACAAGTAGTTGATGATCTGAAGATCTGGTCTTGTGGCTTTTGTTTTCGACAGCAAAGTAGAAAAGTATTTAACTAGGCTGACTGAGAACGCGAGAGCATATAATGGACAGGAGAGTCCGATCTTTCTTCGGGTACGTCTGCCCATTAACAGCATATCAGGAGCAGCTGCTCCCTCTCCCCTCTGGAGCCGCTTCAGGTGCCTTGAAAAGCCTCAGTAGTTACTTTTGTTGCTGATTCGCGTCTATTTGCATCGGCAACTGCTGCGGGCGTGTTTGCGGCTTTTGGT